>NC_056463.1:38025533-38325533 GCF_008729295.1 Plectropomus leopardus
TGTTTTGATAACTGATTACTGTTTGAGTCATTTTTCACGCAAAAGCAGGAAATGTTCTGTGCTCCAGCTTCTCATATGAGCCTTTTCTCATAGAGAATAATTAGTATTGGACATCTGAAGACATCACCTGGGTAGCTGTGATGGACATTTGTTTCACTGTCTTTAAATGTTTTCTGAACTAAACAATTAACAAAAATAATGGTCTGATAAATGTATTGAAAAGAGTCATTTGCTTTTGGCTTAAAGCACACGTAAAGATCTTATTTGTTTGTATAGGAACAGTCACATGCACATAATTAATACCAATGAGGGAAGTGCAGTTAACCCTTTGTCTAGAGTGTGCAGCTCTCAGGCCTCCCTGTTGGTATGCAGCTTGGAGAAAAAGAGAGAGAGACAGCGAGAGAGAGGGGGGCGGTCAGATGGAGCTTCATTGAGTTTCTCAGAGCAGAGTCGTTTGTTACGTAACAGCTGTTCAAGGAGAAGGAGGAAAAAAAAACAATCCCAGTGAGTGTTTGAGCTGAGAGGAAGCAGATAGTGTGACTCTGGTTCTGAGACGTTTAGTCAAAACAGAGAGCCGCGAGGAGCCGGGACACGAGTAAATAATGAGAGAGAAATAAAAGTAACCTCCCAGGGAGTGATCAGCACTCACATGCTGCATTCAAGTGCGCCTTGCACAGAGCTGTGTAAAGGCGTGAGATCAGCTGCTGTTAGACATGGATCACTCACACAGCTGCACCACCTGACTCCACTCACAAAATGAAAAAAATGCACCCTGAAAAAATCATCATCAGTCATAATGTCTCCTCAAATATGTTTGAGTGTTATCACTCCAGTGTGTGGGCGTTGTTAGTGTTTATCAGTCTCATAGATATGTGTCAGCAGGGCGACACCTGACTGGTAGATTGAGAACAGCGTTATCATCCCTGCTTAACACAAGCTCGTCAGCTCATTTAGCTTTTACGTCGCGTACCAAACAAGTCAGCAAGCAGCAAACAGGTTTCGCGTTGAACAGTGATGAAATGGATATTTTCGCCATTGTGCATCCCGTACGTACTCTATGCTTCTCTTGTTTTGTTGTCCTCCCTTCTACCTCTTTTGTTTTTCTTCGCTTTCTTCTACAAATTTTTTGCTGTCTGACTTCCGGGTCAAAGCCCAGCTCAGGAACTATGGAGCATGCGCTGAACGCTTTAGCCAGTTTAAGTACAGCTGAGTCATAAATATGAAAGAGTTAATTGACCTCCAACCACATTATCTAGGTGTGTTAGTCCAACTTTGAGAAAGTCGATATAGTATGATTTCAGTTGAAGTGACATGTTTACATGTATTTCAAAGGCCCAGTTTTAGTCAGATCAACACAGTAATTCGACGTTTCTATCATAATGTGAGTGTGAGAATTGTCAGAATCAGAAACAGGTTTATCATCAAGCAGGTTTCACATACACAGAATTTGCCTGCTTTTTTTTGTGCATAATAAAAAACAAGTACTGCGAATGCCAAGATTCATAAATATACACTTATAACAATTTCTATTTTTTTTCCATAACACAAGTTTTAAAAATTAGTAAAATTTTACAAATTCATTGTAAAAAGGATATACAAAACCCTAAAATGATGTAAAATCGATCTAAAAACATCTGTTTTAGTTAGAGCTGCACAGTGTCTAATGTGAGGTGTGATGGTTAGTTTGTCCAACTACAGTGAAAATATCCGTGTATTTTGTTACAGCTGACTGACAGCAAGCTTGACCTCTAGCCATTGGAAGGTCAAAGGTCAGATTTTAAAGACGGGTTGAAGAGTCTGAGGTTAAAATTTTGAACTGTTCTGAATGTGTTTACTGTTTTTAAAAAGAGTCAGCAGTGTATGAAATAAACAGTTCAATCAGCATAAACAGAGGCACTAAAATCTGGGAAATTTAGATATCTTGTGGGCCAAACCGTCTTTGAAATGAGATCAACTCCACTAAAACAAATGAGAAGGAGATCAGTGTGCTCAGTGTGGAAATGTATGAGAGAGTGAATAATCCCTCAGTCTGTCAGCTCACTCATGCGCTCTCAGCTGGCAGTCGTGCTGTTTCTGACGTCACCCGAAGGCAGCAGGCGTGTTATGTAAGAGGTGGCAGGTTAGAAGGGCACAGAGCACATAGTGTGTGAGAGTGACAGCCTTAGGAACAGACCTGAGATCAGCTCTAACTAACCTGCTGACCCACATTCCTGCTGCAGACTGCAGCAAACTTTATTCATCAAACTGAAAGATTACAAAGAGACGACTGACCTGTGCACTCCGGGATTCAAAAATGTATTTCTGTTGTATGTTTTCCAGATCCTGTGATGACGTGTTTTAACATTATCCAGGTTTCTATGCAACTTTAAAGGGAAAGTTTGCCATTTTGTATGTGGATGAGTACATTTGTTGATATTAGGTGTAGCTGATTGAAGCGGTGTATTCCTCAGCAAAGCGTGCTATACTGACAGAGAAAGTCCAACTCCTTCTCATCCCAGGTCTTCACATCATATTGTTGCTTTAAGTTCAAGTTCGTATGCCAAATACTGTAAAACTTCAAATATAAACCTGGTCCCAGATAAACACCCAGTCCCTTTTACTAGCCCGGTGTGATGACACATTTTGACAAGTTAAGGCCTGTCCCAATAAGAGGCTTAGTTTTTATAGAGTTTTTTATAGACGTTCTTTAGATGTATAAAACCAGGTTGTTGGCTACCTGCTGGAGATAATGTTATTTAGCTGCTTAGATCACACATACAGTATGTACACATGTTTAAACTTTTGTCAATGTGAACATGCTACACACATTGTTAGCTTGGTAATATTCTCCACAATTCAATCATTCAGTTAATTTTACTGAAACCATGAGCACCAAAGAAGACGTATTACCAGCATAGTAAAGAAGAGAGATGCAAAAAAGAGATTAGTCGATGTAAATGGACATTTTTTTTAAAAAAAGTAAAGGAACTAATTTCGTGATTATATATTTAAAATTATTTTACAGAATTATTTTTATTTTAAAGATTTTTTCCATTTTTTGTTTACTTTTTCTTTTTTTTCTTGTATGTGGGTCAGTTCTTCTTTTGTTGCTCATTACTTTCTTCCCATCTTTATGAAAAAAAAGCCAATTTGTCCAGGTTTTAATGTGTTAAATAAATAATTTGATTGTATTTCACTGTGGTTTTAGGGTACATTAAAATGACAGTGTACATTCAATGCAGTGACATGCATTATACCCTGGCTCTCTCTCAGAGGGCTTCTGCTTATACATATTACTATTGAGATATCCTTCTGCGTCTGTGATGCCACAGCCATGATATCAGCACATGCACATGGTGAGATCACGCTGCACATGGTTTTGTTTAGGCAACAAAAGCACGTGCTTGCACAGATGGATTAGGCCAAAGAGGCACATGGTAAGATGTAGAAAAAAAACATCACATTCAGACAGGGAGGGAACACATGAAAGTCTGGGGTTAGTTTGATCCAGCCTCCACCTGTCCCGTCCGCCTTATAGGCTCTTTATGGTTTCTACCTGATGACTGCTGCATTTCATGTGGATACAACAGCTTCTGTGCGGCGACATTTTCAACTGACACCGAATGTTTGGGTGTCATGCTGCTGTGGCAGGTGCCGTCTGGCTGTCTGGTGGCATATAATAAACTACGAATGTTTTTGTCCAGCTGTGTGACGTAAGAGGTGTTTTTTGGCATTGGGATCTTACACCAAAAGCACTGCTAAAGCAATGGTGTTTGATGATTTCTGAAAGAGAATGGGCTGGACTACATCACTGTCATGTCAACTGACCACTCGGAAGCAGGAACAGCAACAGACTTTTCAGCTGTGAACTTTGCTTTCTGGGTCAATATAACTCGCACTGACGTGCTTCAGTTAGTGAATGTCCCTTTGTAACTACTCTCCAAAAATGTTCTCAGTTTTCAGAAAAGTGCATGCCCTGCTCCCTCAAAACCACTTCACTTGTCTTCACTTATTAAAATGTTTTCACTTAAAAAAACGAAAGTTCTGACTTTCCAAATTGACCCTGCTTTTAGAAATGTCTTTCTTTTTCAAAATTGATAAATATAATGTAAAACATTTGTTGTCAGTTCTTTAAAATGGCATCCCAAATTGTCCAAAATGGTCTCGCTTCATACTTCCCAGAAACTATATAATTTTTCAAAATGTTTGTTTCCCAAAATAATTCAACTTTGTAAAATTAATGTTTTAAAACTGCCACGGTCCTCACAAAGAAGTACAAGAACACAGAGTTGTTAACCTCACGCTCAGCATCAGGTCTGCAGTCTGTGTCTTCACTTTAGCTCTTCTATTTGTTCTCTTCGTCTCCGCGGCGTCTCTGTCCTCACACACTTCTGATGTTGTTGTGTCTTGTCATTTTTTTCCTTCTTTTGTATTTCTTCTTCTTCTCCTCCGGGATGAGACAGGCGTCTCGGCCCCCCGGAGGTTTCTCCGTCTCGCCCACACAGCTCGTCTTCCTCTTTCTTCCTCCTCTTCTTCCAGTTGGTGTGCGCATCATTACAAACAATAAATCTGAAGTTTCATCTTCTCTCTGTCTCAGTCTGGAGATCCTCTCGTCTTGTCTGCAATTTTTGGATAATGAAGGTGCTTCACAGCCGCTCAGTGAGACGGGATGAACTCCACTTGTCTTTATTCTCTGTTTACTGTTTTGGTGGCTGCGACCTCCTGTCATGTTGACGGGTTAAAGCTGAGTGACGCTGGACTCTCAGACAGGGAGAGTGTGAAGAAGAGCAAGATTTGGTCAGGTGAATTTCTGGCTCTGTTCTAATCGAGTGTCTCAAACACTCAAAAAAAACACTCGTAGCTCAGAGTTCACGTTTGGACATTCCCAAGTTTTTTTATTTTTTATTTTTCAAAGACACTAATGCAATATAGTATAATAATAATAATAATAATAATAATAATAATAATAATAATAATAATAATAATAATAATAACAATTATATGTTTTGGTTTTTTTTTTCAAAATAACTAACTTAGATCTTGGAGGTTTAAATACTTGATAAGTTGTGTTAACCCAGGTTTCAAAGGGTTAATTGAACATTTTTAATAATAAAAATGTTTGTTAATGGCAGCATTAGTTGTGGGGTAAAAATGGATCGTTATATGCACATCACGTAGGAACAAGGCTTTCAAAAAAAACTTTGAGGGAAAAAGGTAACGCCTGCACACTCACTCCATGCCACGCAGTCAGTGTGCAGGCGTTACATTTTTCCCTCATGAAAGCGTTAGTTGTGGGGACATTTGTGTCTGCAGTGACAGTAAGTGTGCTCTGTGTCTTATATAATGTCGGTCTAAAAAAGTATTGGTTTTTACACCAGTGTTCACCAAATGTTACACCAAAATTAGGCCAAAGGTCACATCAGATGGTGTTACACATCGACCCCGATAAACCTGCTGCCGCTACTCTGAGTTTACTTGAGCCACGCTTTTACCTGGTGCAGCTCTGCAGACCTCAGAACAGTTTAACATGAAGCGCTTCCAGTCCCTGCCAGAGAAGGTGAATGTGAGTGTGTCCCAGTTGAAAGTTTTCCACAAACTGGGTGAGGATGTGCTCAGAACACAGCAGAGAGTCCATCCATGTCGGTGTGTGTGTGAAGTTATTTTGGCCAGCAGGCCTCTGGTGGCTCTGTGGTCTGGATGCTGAGGAAGTTTGGTGTGTTTCAGGCTGGATTTGAGTTCGAGGTAATATCCTGGATGCACAGTGTGTATCTGTCTGACAAATTGTCAGCCGATAATGGGAAATTTACACAATGATTTATTCATACGATAATTAAAATTACAGCTGATAAATAGTGCCAATAAGCCATACTGCTTTCATTGACTTGAGAAGGACAGCATTGGGTGGCGGTTCACCTTTAAAGTCCGTGGAGCTGCTAATAAGCGCAGAGAAGAAGAAGAACAACAACAATAACATCTGCAGCTCGCTTAAAAACGTGTGCGGACGTCTCGCACAGCTTCAGAGAGACGACAGGTCTATGGAGTATTAAATCAGCCACATTCTCTCACTACATCTTAAACATAATCAATCAATCATAAACACAATCATAAACATAAATAAAGCACAAACTACAGGTTAAACACTTCTTTTTAAAGTTTTAAAAAAATGAATCGGTTATTGTATTGGTTATCGGCCTGAGGAGGAGGCAACTTTCGGTTATCGGTATTGGCTAAAAAAAATGGTAGTGTGGCTAAAAATATTTATAACTGTTCAGAAGAACCTGGCAGCTCCATGAAAGCAGCAGCTGCAGAGCAAAAACACTGACTCTGACTGAGATCCTCATGATCCGCTGACGGTCAGTGACTCGCTTGCCGTACAGTCTGTGCACTGCGATCTGCCCGGATACTTGGCCTTTCCAGGAGACCCCTGGCTGCCTGATTGGTCATCTCTGATGTTTTTTCCATCTGAATATTTCAGATGATCGTCTGCTGATTTGGAGTTGAGCTGGCTGAGTGAGCACAGCTGGAGCTTCAAGGCTCGCTGCTAATTAAAACATCCAACAGAGACGCTCGGAGGAGCTTCTTTAACTCCAGCATCAGTCGTACATCTGTAAGGATGCTGCGCGGTTCACACTGAGATACAGCCCTCTGAAATGAACTAGCACTCCACATATCAACACTTGTTATGACTCGATGGCACAAACAATCTCTCACTCATTACAGAAGTGTCTGTAACCTATTTCATCACTCAGGTTCACATTTAAAATGTATTTTTATTAGGGGTCAACAGATTATCAGCCTGGACGATTATTGGGGCTGATATTTTGGTATATACGTAACCAACACATGTTGAATTCTACATTCGGAGCACAGATAAAGCACTTAAAACCATGCACTTCATGCCATACAGGTTACATTTGCACTTTTAATGCATTTTTGTCCTCTGTATGAATTGCCGTATTGTTTTGTTTGTCTTCTTTTTCTTTCTTTCTTTCTTTCTTTCTTTTTTTCTTTCTTTCTTTCTTCTTTCTTTCTTTCTTTCTTTTTTTATCTGTTACCTGCCTAGGGACTACAGATGTAAATTAGCAGTCGTGCTAACCCCTGCATATTTACATTTGTATTTTGTACTGATGTTCATTAATATGCTTTGTCCCTTAAATATATAAATGAATAAATAAAAAGTGCAAAGAAAGTGTCAGCGCTGGGGGAACTTTTACTTTGTAAAACCCCAGGGAGCTATTTTTATTTATTCATTTTTTATTTACATTTTCACTTGACTTTATAGAAAAAGTTTCAGGAAACTTGCTGTATCTGATTTGAAAAGTTCCAGGTTTGATTAAACATTTGCTAAAGGCATTTAAACAAAGATTTGCTTTGGAGTTTGTCATATCCCAAATTTTAAATATTGACAGAAAGATTTACATTTTTTATTGTAAATGCATATCGGTTCAAAATATCGGCTATTGGTCTCATTTACTACTAGTAATCAGTATTGGTATCAGCCCTGAAAAAACAATATCGGTCGACCCCTAATATTTATGCACATATTGATTTTAAATGTCTTTTTCTTACAGACTCCTTTCAGTGCTTGCACATTCCGTGGATTTTTATTTCAATAATAGAAACTTCGAGCACTTTGAAACACATATGTACAGGTTTTAGTTTGAGCTTTGAGAGAAACATGAGAGTTCATAGTTGAGGTTATTTACCAAACACCTTGCTCCTCCTCTTCCTCATATGCACGAGGTGAATTTCTCGGCTTTGATGATAATGACCTGGGGTGCCTCTTGCTCAGGTCTGAAGCCAGCTGTTAATTAGCGTGTTGATGGCTCCTTTGTGCGGCAGCGGGCCCGTTTGCCTGAAACACGCCTCGTTGCTCCCTGATAAAGACGGAGGAAAGCTGTCATGGAAATTCCATTATCAGTGTCAGAACTCGATCCGGCTGCTGGATCAGACGGACGATCTGTGATCAGACGTTCAGGAAAAAAACAGCTGCAGACACAAACAATGTTCAGAGGAAGTCTCTGACCAGCCTGCAGGAAATCAGATGGATTCATCACTCTGTCATAATAAAAGTTAGAATTCACAATTTAATAACTGCATAAATCAATAACTTAGAAAGTTGATCATTTTCTTTGATAAATTCTTCCGCAGGGCAACTTGTTGGTCTGCTAAAACTCTGACCCCGACCTAATAATAATAATAATAATAATAATAATAATAACAGCAATAATAAAAATAACAGTAACAATAACAACAATAATAATAATAATATTTTTTACAAGAATTAAAGTAAAAAAAATAAAGGGGAGAAATAAAGAAAGAAGCAAAAAGAAAATAGAAAAAACAAACAAAAAACCACCATCTATACTGAAAAAGATAAAAATAAAGAAATAGAGACAAAATAAATTTAATAAAGAAGATATGCTTTTTTTTGCTTTTATTCCATATGTATATATGAAAAATAGAAAAAGAAAAAAATAGAAATACAGCCATGTGATTGTATGCCTCAGTTAGCACCGTGTCTGTGAAAACATGGATGCTTTGCACACAATTTTTTTTTTTATTTTAAAATGACCATGTCCAGTTTTTAAAACATAAATATTACCATTTGATTCAATGTACCAGGTTATAGCTAAGAGCCAATTCACATCTTCCCCTGCAGCAGCACATAAGATCTCTACAATCAGCACAGGTTCACCCAAAATTAGTGTCACCAATTCAGTATATGACCAAATGTGTCTTCTTCTTACCTGAGTTATGGGTAGAGAAGTGTCTTTGCAGAACAATGTGATGTCACACTTGACCTTTGACCTCTTGGATCTTAAATGTCAAAACTTCATCATTATATCCCATGAGACATTAGTGTGAAATTGGAGTGTACGAATTCATGAGTCATGGCCAAAAAACTTTTTTTGTGGTCACCGTGACATTGACCTTTGACCTTCGACCATTAGATCTGTTTATTCTGAGTCCAAGTGAACATTTGTGCAGGCATCACGTTCATGAGAATGAGATAGATGAGAGGACACAGTGACCTTGACCTTCAAACCCCAAATTTGAAACAGGTCATAGTTGAGTCAATGGTTGTTTCAAATTTGAAGAAATTTCCTCAAGGTGTCCTTGAGATATGGCTTTCACATGAATGGTCCAGACGGACGGACAACCCGAAAACACAATGGCTCCGACGTAGAGGCATAAAAACCAACAAAGGGCTGGACCAGATATTCAGCTAATTAAATATTTATTAATCAAGTAGTTATTCAGTTTTTAATTTAGGGGATTCAGATGTTCTTTTGTTTTTTGGAGACAACAAATGTCATTTCAGTGTTTGTGAGAAAAAAAAAAGTTACATTTCTTGGCATTAGTGTGCTCTGCTTCTGTCTCACAGGGCTTTGTCAGCTTATTCTGAGTAGTTAGTAGGTCTATAATAATATGCCTATGATAATAAAAATTGTCACCAGCTATGTAATGTCACAGAAAGTGCAAAGAAAGGTCATTGAACCCAAAAACCTCAGGAGTTTGGAATGCCTTCAATCAGTCCCTGCAGGATATTTTGATATTGCCGTTTTGGTGTTGTGTGAGCCACCCGCAGCTCACCCCTAGAGGAGCTGTTTGCTGCAGCACAGATCAGGTGAAAGTTAACATCTTTCATAGTGAGAACAGTTATCATTTCAGAGGCAAAACCTAATTTAACAGACTAATTTAGAACACTTAAAAACAAATTATTGTACTGCAAAACTGCAGCTTTTTAACTTTGCAAACTATTAAGTGTCAACACTGCTGTCAAGCAGTCAGAGGCACACCAGGCTCTCCCTCACCTGGCGGTGAAGCTGTGAAGCGTTCATGTGTAACTTTGGCTGAGACACAGTGACATGAGAGGACACAGAAGGGGGCTTTTGTCATCGCTGGCTCACTGACGTTTATTTAGTGTATCTGGGCCTCAACATGCCAGGACTTCTGTTCTTTATTCTGCAGGGAGTTTAAATGGCTCAGAACTAACCTCTCTGGTCTCATTTCATTTCTTTGAGACCTGCTGAGTTCTCCTCTCTGACCTGAGATTGTATTGTTTATGTGTTAATACATGTTTGCCTTGAAATAACCTTATGGTGTTTATTGTATATATAAGTGTGTTTGCACCTCACTCTGCTGCTTGATATTTATATCAAAGTCTGTGTATGCCCCCCTCTCCTTTTTTGTTTCTTTTTCTTTCTTTTTTCCCCCTGTAATTAGTATTATATTATTATTGGGTTTTTTTTCTCTTGCTGTTATGGTCCCCTTTTATTTTATTTCATTTCATTTTGTGTGTTTTGGTTTATGTGCCCGAGGTTGAGGGTGGGTGGGAAACTGGTGGTATATTCTACTTGGTGTTCATGGCATTCATTGTATTTTGCCTTTATCATTGAAAATTTGATATAGAGATCAATCAAAAAATACAGAAATATCTGGAGAGGGTGAAACTCCACTGAAATCTTATAAGATAGAGTTCACTTTGGTGTCATTATCAACTTTGACCATCTCAAAAAATTCATTTATCTGTTACAAATCATGTTTTTGTCTAATTCATTACACAGTCTTCAGGATCTGTTGAGCATGCACGCATCCAAATTCCCTTCATACTCCTGCATCCTTCTTAGCTTTTGTTTTTGAGTTGATCTTGAATTTAATTCCAGGCAGCGTTACAAGACCTTTTAAAAAATGAGTCCTCCTGAAGGCCGGTTGCCTGTTTCTGCTCCTGCTGTCCTTCCTCCTTCTCCTCCTCCTCTGTTGCTCCCCAACAGGTGTTTGACCTGACTGCAGATATCAGTTAGCTGTTAAAGAGAGTCAACTCCTGGTTGCACTCTGCTCAGAGTCCAGATGGCGAGGAGCGGCGAGTCGGAGCAGCCGAGAAAAAAAAAAAGACTGAGAAGGTTTCCTGCTCAGTGCATGTGTTCTCCTGCTGAACATCCATGTTTGTTTTGTCTGAAATAATCTTTTGAAGACTTGATTTTGTGACTATAAGACTATGGTTAGAATAAGATGAAGGTTTGTGTTTGGGGCTTGGAAGGGAAAGCATTATAAATTGATGAGTGTGTGTGCGTGTGTGTGTGTGTGTCTCTGTAAGAGAGAGAGTGTGAGAGAGAGGGTGCTGGGAGCAGAGTATATAAACGGGAGCGGTCTAAGCGCTGCAGGAGGAAACACAAACTGTGACAGATTCTCTGATTTTCAGTGAGAGTGGAGTCAGCCAGAGGTTTTTAAAGAGACAGCAACGGTTTACCAGCTTCGTGTTTTGTGAGCAGACATGTGCATGAATGCCTGCTTCATCAATCAATAAATCAGACGATCAATCAATCAATCAGTATCAAAAATCCAAACAATCAATCAATCAATCACAGTGATGACAGGTCTGGATTCCACAGCTACTCAGCTTTGAGCAGCTGATTTGTTGATAATGATTTTCTATAAATTAATGATGTGATGTCATTATTATTATTATGAAGATGATGGTGATGTTTTCAGTGCTCAGCGGTGTGGATGAATATGTTCTACTTGTGATTTGGGGTAGAGAAAAGGGACATTTCTGTTAAGACATTAAACTTTTACACCCAAGCAAATTGGCTTGATTTCTTTCAAAGGCTTGAGAGAAAGAAGGCAATGAGCAACTTAACAAAAAAAATGGCCAAAACATTAGCAGGAAAACAAAAAAATACAAGAAAATTACCTGAAAGTAAGCAACGAAAAAGAAGAGTCTAAAGAAAACTAAATACTAAATACTAAAATGACTTAAATGAAAATGCTAAAAAAAAATTTAATTATTCTAAAAGACATACAAATGTTTTGTCTTTTAGAATAACTCAAAATATAAATGATTAGATTTGTAAATTAAATTTTATGGAATTTTTTTGCAAAGCTTCTTGAAAATATTATACTCCCCCTTGACGCTTTTTCTGGCATCTGAACACAGCACAACAAAACTGACAACAATCCAGGTTTTAAAGGGTTAACCCTTGAAGCCTGAGCAAATTGGCTTGATTTTTTTTTTCAAAAACATGGAAAAGAAGGCAATGAGAAACGTAACAAGAAATAACTACAAAAAAGCAAGAAATTAGGTTAAAGTTACAAGAAAATTACCTGAAAATAACCAAAAAACAAACATAAAAAAGAAAGTAAAAGAGTAAAAAACAGGAAATTGCCTAAGAAAAAGGCAAAAATAAAAAAATATATAAATAAAATGATAATAAATATTTAACTGTAATCAATTTTTAATATTTAATTATGATAAATATAAATGTAGTTTTCTTGATATTTTCCCTAAGATATTTGACAATTTTTTTCATCAGCTTTTCCTTTTGCATTTTGCAGGACACTTTATGCTAAGTTGCTGATTGTCTTTTTTCTCATGTTTTTCAAAGAAATTAAACCAAATTTGCTCATGTATGAAGGGTTTAGATGCTTCTGGAAGCCATCTAAAAGAAGAATAAGAAATCTAATTTTGATCTTTGATCTAAAGGGCTTAACTAATGACAATAAAATTCATATTTATCATTTACATAACAGAAGCCATAACTTTATGGACAGATAAAGTAGGTAAAGTTATTTCTTTATTGTGTGAATGTGGTTTTGAGGACTCAAAGGTTTATTTAACACAAGCAGTTAATGTGATGGAATCTGCTGTTATTACTGTAACCTCCCTCCTGTGTGAGTACAGAGAGATGACGCTCGTGAGGAGAAGCCGCATGAACATGATTCACAGCTTTAGATACCATCAGAGCTGAGCCTTTAATGATGAAATGATGAGTCGATCAGTCTGTGTGACGGCCCGCTGACAGCCGAGATCACACATCAGAAACACAGCACACTTCATCCCGCGTAACCACTCACTGCTGGAACTTTATCTACCTGCTTCCTGCTGCACATTTCCATTAGAGTCAACACTGATTCATCAATCAAATTAAAATGTTCAAAACTGAACCTTTCCACTCCCCCCTTGCTAATAAAACTGTCAAATTCCTTTGTAGCCTGAAGCAGTTTTAAAATTTCCTCCTACTTTTAATACAATTTATAAAAATATATAACAGATTTTTATCTCGCAAGATGTTTGACAAGAAGCAAAGTCACACCACAGTTTACAAGCTGATGCTGTGTGTACATTTTAGGGGTCGACAGATTATCGGCCTGGCCTATTATTGGGTCCGATAATTTGGCATTTCGCCGATTATCTGTATCAGCATTTTATTTTATTGATCACTGATAAAATTGATTAATTAAAAAGTGCACACAAAGTGTCAGCATGGTAGGAATTTCCCTCTAAAATTTTATCATTTAGAAAAGTCTTAATAATTTTGAGACCGTCTGTCGGATAGCCTTACTTTTTTCGCTAGTGAAAGCTGCCGGCTGTGCCGTTCAGAGGGATGACTCCGATGCATCGTAGCTCTTTTAAAAGCCTCAGTATTCAGCCTGGAAATTCGGGTGTTTTTACGTGACCTTGTTCAATAAATCATAATGATAGATCCGATATTGGGTGTCTTTCCGTCCATATTTTATCCATATTTCGATGATAAAAGTACATTTGCAAATGTACGATGCTAAACGCCATATTGGTTTCCCATGGTTCCATGGAGAGAGGTCAGAGGTTTGTTTTGGTCTTGTCCACCAATCGAAGACGATCCGACGCTTTGTATCCGCTTACTTATGCCACACGTCATCTGGAGCAAACTGCACTGTGATTGGTCTAATCCTGCTGTATCTATCGCTCTGTGTTATTGGCAGCGCCTCCTGCATTAGAATAAACGCTGGTAGCCCTATAATAATAATATAATAATGAGACAAGGGTAAATCAGGAGACAGTCTAACAAGCAGCAGGGCCTCATATGGATGTAAACTCTGTGTTGACTGCAGGCAGAGCAGGCAGGAGAATCAGGCCCCTCTCTGAAGTGTCAGGAGTGTGATGTGGCCCTCTGCAGCATCACAGATAGAAAACGCTTTTGCAGAATGGCACAGATAATGGGATACACAAAAAACTGCAAAAAAAAAACAAACAAAAAACGATGGGATTTTTTTGGGAAAAAAGTGTGTCCATTTTTTTTAACTATAATAATTACAATGTTTATTTTTTTCATTTCTGATTCCCAACACTTGGGAGAAAGGTTTTCTACAACAAAAAAAAAAGCTTGTACATAATAAAACCTCCATAATTTCATACATTTTTTTCTTTCATAACATAATATGCCACTAGCAAAACAGACCTGAGTAGATCCTGAAATTACACCTCCTATAATGATGTGTTTGTGTGTGTGTGTGTGTTGATGCTGTGTGTGTGGATGATGTTTTGTGTTGATAATGTGTATGTATATGTAGGTGCTGTGTGTGTTGTTGCTGTGATTGTGGATGTGTGTGTTGTTACTGTATATGTAGGTGCTGTGTGTGTTGTTGCTGTGATTGTGGATGTGTGTGTTGTTGATGTTTGTGTGGATGATTTGTGCTTTTATTGTGCGTGTGTGTGTGTGTGTGGATATACAGTATTTGTTGTTGTGGTTTGTGTGGTTTGTGTTATGGCTGTGTGTAATTGTTGCTGTGTGTGTTGATGTTATGTGTGTGGATGTGTGTGTTGCTGATGTGTGTGTGTGGATGATGTTTGTGTTGATGCTCTGTGTGTGTGTGTGTGTGTGTGTGTGTGTGTTTGTGTGTGTGTGTATATGTGTTATTGCGGTTTTGTTGTGGCTGTGTGTATTTTTGCTGTGTGTGTGGATGTGTGTGTTGTTGATGTGTGTGTTGATGCTATGTGTGTGTGGATGTGTGTAGATACTTTGTGTGTGTGTTAATGCTGTGTTTGTGCATGTGTGTGTGTGTATATGTGTAATTGCAGATTGTGTTGTGGCTGTGTGTAATTTTTGCTGTGTTGATGTGTGTGTGTGTGTGGATGTGTGTAGATACTTTGTGTGTGTGTTAATGCTGTGTTTGTGCATGTGTGTGTGTGTATATGTGTAATTGCAGATTGTGTTGTGGCTGTGTGTAATTTTTGCTGTGTTGATGTGTGTGTTAATGCTATGTGTGTAGATACTTTGTGTGTGTGTTAATGCTGTGTTTGTGCGTGTGTGTGTATGTGTTATTGCAGTTTGTGTTGTGGCTGTGTGTAATTTTTGCTGTGTGTTGATGTGTGTGTTAATGCTATATGTGTGTATATACTTTGTGTGTGTGTTAAAGCTGTGTTTGTGCGTGTGTGTGTGTGTGTGTGTGTGTGTGTGCGTGTGTGTGTGTGTGTGTTGATGTGTGTGTGAATGTTGAGGTGAAGTTTCCCTGCAGGATTAAATTGAACTATACTATTTAACGGCTGGAATCCTGATCAGCCCGTTTCTGTACGCTGGAGTCATGTCAGCCGCTGCCTTTGATGTCACTGCATTTTTTCCAGCTTCAGTGGAGGTGGAGCGGGTACGGGGGTTGATTTGCATACAAAGCTATTCTTGCCTCCTCTTTGTTCTTTGCGCAGAGTGTGGAAAGAGCAATTGTCTTGATCAGTCAGAAGTGTTTATCTTGTTGGCTCTGCGCAGATTCGGCGTGACGTCGGGCGGCGGCAGAAAATGCAGAATGGGAGAAATTCTTGTGCGGGATTAGTGCTGAAGACGCTCACATTGTTCAGTCGGATCACTGCAGAGACGTGAAGGAGATGGTGTGAAATGGTGTGTTAACATGCTCACACAACTAGCTGAGGCTGCTCTGAATGCAGAGGTGTAATAAACTGAAGATTTAGTTTTAGCTTTGATTGGTTTGTTCCCTCTGTAACCCAAGAAAAAAACAAAACAAAAAAAAATCCTTCATCCTTTTCTTACTCTCACCTGCTATGTCTAAATTTCATACTACACACTAACAGCAGACCCAGGTTTGCATGGATAAGCAATCTGTGCACACTCATTTCCACATAATCTTTTTTTCCTACCATGATACCGCCAGGGGGTCTCTGTGCTTCTTTAATTTAAATTATCTTTAAATTTGACCTCCTGCTGTTTCTCCTTGATGTCAGGGTTTTCTCTACATCATCTTTTCCTCCAGCATCACTGGGCAACAGCAGCTCCATAAACATCGCAGATCTGCTAATGAGATTCAATTGTAGCAATTACTCTGCATTAATAATGACCTGTGAAATTTCAGTATGCTGCTTAGTTATCCAGCATCTTCAGTGTTTGACAGAGATACACTCTCAATTTCACCATAAAAAACAATCAGGGACGTCTCTTCATCAACTTTCAGTTATCTGATGCTAGATTCATACTCGGCCTGTCATGTCAACTACTGCTGTTGGACAGAACATTCTCCCTGAAAGGATAGTGATAGATGATATTATTGTCTAGGAGACAATTTTATTTCACTGATATATTAAAAATATTAAAGCATAACAATGCAAATACTGTTAGTTAGGGCTACGTCGGTTTGCAAAACGTGTGTCGACATGTCGCAGTATGATGAGCTGCACCTGGTTGGAGCATGGACTCCACTGGACAACAAGCTGAAGCCTTGGCTCTAACCTCTCACAGAATTACTATTTTCTCGGCTCTGGAGTTCAGGCATTAATCGATAGTGAATTATTGGAGCTTCGGTCGGCGGGAGTGGGCCGTTGTAAATGACAGACAGTGTGCCAATGCCTTGCTCCCCAGAGAGTCAGGTGGAGAGAGACCGTGCAGTGAGGAAGAGATACCCCCAACAGTTCAGTGTCAGTGGAGAGAGAGAGACACCATGGGCCATCCATGGAGCTTCAGTGTTAGGTGAGAGAGAACCTGGTGTTCCTCTGATGGTGTGACAGCAGTTGTGACGCTTTATAGTTTGTAAAGTTAAAAAACTTGATTACACAATACAATAATCTGTGTCTAGTCTCAACTAGTCTGTTAAATTTCATTGTGTGTGTGAAAGAACAAGTGTCCTCATTATAGATGATATTGAAATTCACCTGCTCTGTGCTGCAGGACAGAGCTCCAATCGAGGTAGTATTTAATTCAAAGAAGCAAAACTGCAATGGAGGCACTTTTTTTGGCTTTTATAGGTCACATGATGCTATGGCTTTGTGCTTGTCAGTAGGAACTGGCTCCCTCATGATGCAGCAGGAGCTACAAGAGCTGTTATTGCATCACATAACTCTTCAAAAGTTGAGCAGATCAGCCGAAAGTTCTGAATCCACAATTTCTCTGTGAAATTGTGGACTATCACTTCCCAGAAATCCCTCATTCATTGCCACTCCCACGTATAAGGGGCTTGTCTTTCCATTATCACTCGCATAGCACGCCTACGTAGCCTTGGATTGGAAATAATGGCAGCTAGTGTGGTGGCTGCAATAGAAATGAAGTTTCTAATGTTTTGAACATCCAACGGCATGCTTCTTGGAATGTTGTCACCAGAGGAGAAACTGCATAACATCACTCAGTGGAAACGCAGTCATCGCTCAATTGTGTTTTATCTACATATTGAAAATATTGCTTAGGTTTTGCGCAAATCCATAATGGAAACCCGCCTAGTATCAGGTTTGCTTTCTCTTTACGTATTCCAGCTTTACTTCCATTTAAAAACCCTGATTACGCACAGAAACATTCACCATCAGTGTGTCACCTTAGCAATCACATACACAAGCTGTAGAAGACAGTGAACTTTGATTGGTGGGGACCAAATGTGTGTCTCATGATGAGCCCGTTTGCATGAGCAGATAAAAATATACAGTAAAGTCAGCCTCTATCGTTGCTCATTTCTTGCAGATGTTCATACGTTTGCTTTGATAAATAGCAACTTTTATGTGCATATGGGCCGCTCCTTTGCTCAGTATAGAACATCTTAATGAGAAACCTCCCAGCACTTAAGAATATGTGACCTTTTTGGGGAGATTCTTCTCACAAAGTCATGAAAACAACATCAGCTGTTGTTAATATAATCTCTTCTCATGAACTGGCGGCACATTCAAGGAGTCCTGACAACAGTGAGTTTTTTTTATAATGGTGCTCTACGAAATCTCAATGGATATTTTGCAGCATTGAGTTGAGTAATGATGTAGTACATTGACCAGCAGCTACAGTAGATACCCACTGTTAGATCTTAGGTGTGTGTGTGTGTGTATGTGTGTTAGGGAGTCCCTGAGGACTCTATAACCAAAAGAAAAATGAAAGAAGTTCTTCTGCGTCTGATTATTTTTCTCTGTGAATCCACCAGGGAGCCACACATGATGCAAGATGTTTGTTTTTCCATCATCGTGTGTGTGTGTGTGTGTGTGTGTGTGCTGTACTGAAAGCAGACCAGCTTGTCCTTCAATTTATCATTTGCCGAAAAAAGTAAAGGAGCAGCGTGTTCAAGGTGACAGACTATCATATCTGTGTTTGTGGCTGCTTTTAACTGCCTGTTAACACACACACACAGACACGCACACACACAGACACACACACACACTCACACACACACACACATTTTTCTGTGTTTTTGGTGTGTTTCTTTGGGAACTCATTTCTGTTGCGGGCTAAATAAAGTTGGAGGATTCACAAGAAACTGATAATGAAAATTAACAAAATCAGTGCAAGTAGTGGCTGAGATCTCACATTTAGTCCATGACCAAAAATCTGGATCCTATAGTTCCCATAATACAATGAAAATAGCATCATTAATTAGACACTTAGACACACACACACACACACACATGCACACACACATGCATTTCTTTAAATTTGGCACAAACGTTCACTTGGAATCAATGATGAACTGATTTTGGTGGTCATTAGTCAAAGGTCAAGGTTACTGTGACCTTGCATCTGTCTTCTTTTCGTGAGTGGGATATCTTATGAACATCTTAAGGGTATTTATTCAGATTTTGCATCAATGTTCACTTGGATTCCATAATTAACTGATTAGATTGTAAAGGTCATAGGTCAAAAGTCAAGGCCACTGTGAGCTTGCATCTGTCTCATTCTTGTGATAATTTGTGAAAGCCTTAAGGGAACTGTAAACTGTAAGTGCAACTTGGCTGGTGTGCGGAGGCATACAGCTGTGAGCTGGTAATTGCAGTTTATGAACCCAATATCTGAATGTTGTGTCGCAAATGACGACTGATTACTTTTTGTGCGTCTTTAACATTGATGTTAAATGATGTTTTTAGCCTCATAATGTATTATTTATTGGAGGCAAGTTGAGTAATAATCCTTTAAGACCTGGATCTCTGTCACTTTTCTGGGAAAAAAGTGACAAGAAAACACCCTTAAAATCTATTTAAATCTATCTATCTATCTATGTCTATCTGTCTATCTGTCTGTCTGTCTGTACTTATTTTAGCACTTCTTAAAATTATTATTTTTGTGTTTTGTTTTGTTTTATTTTTTAGTAATTTTCTTTTTGTTGCTTACTTCTTCCTAGTTTTTTTTGCCAATTTTTGTGCCTTTTTTGTTGAGCTGCTCATTGCCCTCTTCCCATGCTCTCATGCTAATTTTCTCAGTTTTCAAAGGCTTAATATTTAGCATTTTTTGTGAGTAGGAGTAACATTTGTGGTTGATGTAAAAGTTTGCTTATCCAGATCACTGTGATGATCTCTTCTCTGAGCTCAGTGGTCATGTAGAATGAATGCTGTGATTTTTCCTACTTCTCAAGGTAAAGAAATAGTTTTAAAACTCTGGAGATTATCAGGCTGTTTTTTCAAACATTTTTATAAATCGACTGACGGTAACAGAGCAAACTGTGAGCATCGTCTCATCTCACACTGGACTGTAGAGACTTCCACACACTGACAGCCAGCAGCTCTTTGAAATGCAAAACCAAAGCACTCAGCTGAGATCAAAGCAGGTGTTTCCTGTCAGCCGGATCTGATCTGGTGTCAGTCAGCAGCTCAGCATGCTGCTGCTCCAAACAACCTACTGCTTTGTTTAGTTTGAAGGCCTCAGCGTGCTCCTGACATCTCCTCTGCAGACTTTACAGGAGTCGTCGTCACACTCCGACACTGCAGCACAACAGAGAGTCACCCAGTGGCTCCATGTAAAGCCAGCAGTACATATGGATTCATGTGTACAGGCTGACTGGCGCTGTTTGAATAAACCACCCTGAAATCACTATAGTGCCAGTTTACCATGACCTCTGTGTAAGTACACCTTTATATTTTTTCAAAAAGGGATGAGTGTTCCAACTCATCAACAACATGCTGTGATTAAACAATGTATACTCAACAAAATTTTAGATGCAATGCTTTTGCTTTTGCACTCATTTATTTCCAGGTTTAAGTAAAAAAATACTTTTGTATGCCCTCAGTACATATATTTCTCTCAAATTTGGTCACAAATGAGTTACAATCTGTGTCAGGGAGCACTTCTCCTTTTCTAAGAAAAATCCATCCACCTGTCAGGTGTGGCATATCAAGATACTGGTTTAACAGCATCATTACTACACAGGTGTGCCTCTGGATGCTGACATGCTGACTGCAGGAATGTTCTCCAGAGCTGTTGCCTGTGAACTCGACCCAAAGGCAGTTTGTCATCGTGTTTACTTGTGCATCTGTGAGGCTGGTTGGATGTTCTGCCAAATTAACAGAAACGACACTGGAGACAGCCTATGGTAGTGGAATGCACATTCAGTTCACGGGGAACAGCTCTGGTGGACATTCCTAAAGTCAGCATGCCAATGGCCAGCATCCAAAGCATCCAATTCTGCAGTCTCTCTCACCTCCGTGCCACAGCTGCTTGTACCAAAGAGTAGTGTGAAAGTCAAGAGCACTCACTATGTAGCAAAATCTGGAGACCAAAATGTCTCCAGAAGCACACTGTACAGCACACTAACTATCAAAAAAAGAAAAGAAGAAAGACTGCTCAACTTGAAGCAAGCACAGTCAACTAAAGAGTTTCTGAATGATGATTTGAATCTCTGATGTTAAAGAGGGCAGCCCTAGAGGAGATCATGTCGAACCTGGAACGTGACAGAAATGTTATAATCTAACACACAGAATTTCAACACTATGCCGTCCAGTTTTTAGACGTCTTTTCACCTGAAAATCGCCTAAAAACACACTGATGGGCTGTTGCAGCAGACAAAAGGTAAAATCCACAAGCCTCTCCTCCATGAAGTTTCTCTTGTTCCCCCTCATTAAACCCTCACATTCACATTCTGAGCGTCATGCCGACAGTGAACCGACCAGGGACAGTTGAAGGCAGGAGAGCCTGCCTGGGGGTATGCCGCTGATCTCTGCATGTTTCCCATGTAAAATTCTAGGTTTATTAAATAATGTAATTTATTTGATTACAATGCAAGAAATCATTGCAGGTTTGTAGATTCCAAGATAACAAGTAATGCAGTAAAGATCAGGACAGCATTCTAATTACAATATTTATCATTGCCACACGGATGATGTGGGCCTTCTGAAAGGCTTCTGGCTGGAAACATCCGTGTGCTGATAATAAAAATGTGAGTTACAGCTTCACAACACACGGTATGGGTTGCACAAAAACTTTTATTCAATTATTATTTATTTGAATTTAAAGAAAAAGACAAAAAAGGCACAAAGACTGGATCTGCTCACCACGTCAGCTGTGAAGGGGATTCAGACTGAAATTTGAACCAGTGTGTTTTCACGCATAGTTGAAGGAACGCACATGTCTGAATAACAAAAACACAATTTCTCTCTCTCTCTCTTTTTTTTAAAAAAGTTTTTATTTGCCATGACAAAAACACAAACACAGGGATGACAGACAGACAGGGGTGGGGGTGGGTAAAGGTTAAGTACATATAGAAAATCAGAGTATGGAGATTAACTGTAGTTGTGCATGGACACGATTTGAATGATTATTGCAGGAAAGCTGCTTGGTGGAGAATATTTGGGCCAAAAAGTATCAGTTAACAGTCATTGTTGACATTTGTGGTAGTAGAAGTACTGTAAATAAACAAAAGGTAAGTCAGTAATACCCTACATGTAGACACATACATAAACATAGTGTATATGTATGCATATATACACATAGATATGTATGCATGATGTATGTATGATTAGACACACTCACACACACATGCACACACACACACATGCGATTGTGTTTCCATTTCTCTTCTGACTCATCCGCTTTAATGTTGAAAATATTTTGCTGTTATGTAACTGCATGAACTGATCTGAACGGATCTCATAAAGGATTGAGGAAGAGTATGAAATACTTTTTTTTATTTTTTGGAATTGTTGTATTGGGTTTAAATGAGTTTGTAAATGTTTAAAGGGCTCTGGAGGGATTTGGGAGGTTCTGGTGGGATTTTAAGGCCTCTTGGCAGAGTTTTGTGAAAGGTGAAAGTCTTAACCCTTTGAAATCTGAAGCAACATCACTGTTCTTGTCCTGCTTTCAGATGCCTTTCACAGATACTTAAGCCTTTGAACTCTGAGCAATTTAGTTCAATTTCTGTCGAAAACATGGGGAAAACAGGCAATGAGCATTTTGGTGAGAAATGTTCTACAAATTTAAAAACAATAATAGATTTAGAAAACTATGTATAAAAAGCTAGGGGAAAATCTCTTGGGAAATAAAATCAAGAAAGCTAGGGAAAAACTATATTTTTAGCGAAATATCACAGTTACATATTTTAAATTATATTACAGAATTATTATAATTTTAAGAACTTTTTTTAAAGGTCTTTTTTAAAAAACAATTAATTTCTAGGTAATTTTCTTGTACTCAATCTTGCTAATTTTTGGGTCATTTCTTTTTTTTTTTTTATAGCTAATTGCCCTCTTCCTATGTTTCAAAGAGTTAAATGTCTTGAAGATATTTCAGGTTTTTTTAAGAAGGTTTCAGTTTTTTTAAAGGTTTTTGAGAAGTTGTTGTTTGGACACTTGTTTTCCAGCCATGAAAAGATTGTGGCAGTGAATCCTGCCTCACTGGGGCTGCTGGAACATCGTTTGGTGGAGTATCTCTTTAGAGATATTTGAAAGGCTTTAAAAAGGTTTTGAAGAGGTGTTGAGAGGGTTTTTTGCTTGCTTGTTAAGGGTTTTCTGAAACAAGACATACATCCAGTTTCCCCTAAGCCCTCCGCAGAGCAGCAGGAAGTCCTGCGGTTGAACTATGGAAATAGAAAAATATAAGTGTTTGTAGCTGTTAAGGAGCACCTTGTTTTCAGAGTCCTGCTGTGAGTGCCATGTGGTGAACATCACACAATGTGGCCTCTCTGAGCTCGGGGCCAAACCAGATCACACAGATCACTTTGATCCAACTCTGCTGCATCTCAGCCAATCAGAGGCCTGACAGCCACCGGCTTTGACCGATCACTGTCTCCTGACGAGAGTTTGCTTTTATTGTTTAACAAATGACTGTTTATGAACAGGACAGAACAGAATATCATTTCTAACCCAAACAATTGCTTTGTTTAAGTTTCTCACCAGAAACTACATTTTATTTTTCTTTATGTTACATTTGAACACATCATGATGATGTTTTATTTGCCTTCATTTTATTGAGCCGACCTCAAACACAACACAGTGAAACCATATTATGGGTCGACCAATATTGCTTTTTCAGAGCGGATACCAAAATAGATTATTAGTTGTTAATGGGACGGATAACCGATATTTAAAACCGATATGCATTTTAAAAAAATAAATAAATCTTTATGTCACGGTTCTCAATATTTAGCTAATATGCAAATTCGCACTGCCACTTAACGGAGGTTCCAAATTAAGAGCTTAGTGTATTGATGTTCCGTGTACTTGGCAACCAGCGGATTATCATTTTGAAATTAGGAAGATCAAAATTGACAAACTTGGCTTATTTGAGAACACTTTTTCCGTGTGCAGAGCGTTCAGCACCTCGGTAGAGGCGGAGACGGACTACCTCAGACTCCCAGCGAGGGCTGTCACAGCCGGCGGCAGTGCTGAGTCTAACCCGAGAAGCTGAGGTCTAACCCGAGGAGCTGAGGTCTAACCCAGGACACTGAGGTCTAACCCAAGGAGCTGAGGTCTAACCCAGGACACTGAGGTCTAACCCGAGGAGCTGAGGTCTAACCCAGGACACTGAGGTCTAACCCGAGAAGCTGAGGTCTAACCCGAGAAGCTGAGGTCTAACCCGGGAAGCTTAGGTCTAACCCGGGAAGCTGAGGTCCAACTTGAGAAGCTGAGGTCTAACCTAGGATGCTGAGGTCTAACTTGGGGAGCTGAGGTCTAACCCGGGGCGCTGAGGTCTAACCCGGGGAGCTGTGGTCTAAATCGGGGCGCTGAGGTCTAACTCAGGGAGCTGAGGTCTAACCCGGGGCGCTGAGGTCTAATCCGGGGCGCTGAGGTCTAACTCAGGGAGCTGAGGTCTAACTCAGGGAGCTGAGGTCTAACCCAGGACACTGAGGTCTAACCCGAGGAGCTGAGGTCTAACCCAGGACACTGAGGTCTAACCCGAGGAGCTGAGGTCTAACCCGAGAAGCTGAGGTCTAACCCGGGAAGCTGAGGTCTAACCCGGGAAGCTTAGGTCTAACCCGGGAAGCTGAGGTCCAACTTGAGAAGCTGAGGTCTAACCTAGGATGCTGAGGTCTAACTCGGGGAGCTGAGGTCTTACCCGGGGCACTGAGGTCTAATCCGGGGCGCTGAGGTCTAACCCGGGGCGCTGAGGTCTAACTCGGGGCGCTGAGGTCTAATCCGGGGGCACTGAGGTCTAACCCGAGGAGCTGAGGTTTAACCCAGGACGCTGAGGTCTAACCCAAGGAGCTGAGGTCTAACCCAGGACACTGAGGTCTAACCCGAGGAGCTGAGGTCTAACCCAGGACACTGAGGTCTAACCCGAGAAGCTGAGGTCTAACCCAGGACACTGAGGTCTAACCCGAGGAGCTGAGGTCTAACCCAGGACACTGAGGTCTAACCCGAGAAGCTGAGGTCTAACCCGAGAAGCTGAGGTCTAACCCGGGAAGCTGAGGTCTAACCCGGGAAGCTTAGGTCTAACCCGGAAGCTGAGGTCCAACTTGAGAAGCTGAGGTCTAACCTAGGATGCTGAGGTCTAACTCGGGGAGCTGAGGTCTTACCCGGGGCGCTGAGGTCTAACTCAGGGAGCTGAGGTCTAACCCGGGGCACTGAGGTCTAATCCGGGGCGCTGAGGTCTAACCCGGGGCGCTGAGGTCTAACCCGGGGCGCTGAGGTCTAATCCGGGGCGCTGAGGTCTAACCCGAGGAGCTGAGGTCTAACCCAGGACACTGAGGTCTAACCCAGGACACTGAGGTCTAACCCGAGGAGCTGAGGTCTAACCCAGGACACTGAGGTCTAACCCGAGAAGCTGAGGTCTAACCCAGGACACTGAGGTCTAACCCGAGGAGCTGAGGTCTAACCCAGGACACTGAGGTCTAACCCGAGAAGCTGAGGTCTAACCCGAGAAGCTGAGGTCTAACCCGGGAAGCTTAGGTCTAACCCGGGAAACTGAGGTCCAACTTGAGAAGCTGAGGTCTAACCTAGGACGCTGAGGTCTAACTCGGGGAGCTGAGGTCTAACCTGGGGCGCTGAGGTCTAACCCGGGGCGCTGAGGTCTAACTCGGGAGCTGAGGTCTAACCCGGGGCGCTGAGGTCTAACCCGGGGCGCTGAGGTCTAATCCGGGGCGCTGAGGTCTAACCCAGGACACTGAGGTTTTTTTTTTTTTTTTATAGCTAATTGCCCTCTTCCTATGTTTCAAAGAGTTAAATGTCTTGAAGATATTTCAGGTTTTTTTAAGAAGGTTTCAGTTTTTTAAAGGGTTTTTTTGAGAAGTTGTTGTTTGGACACTTGTTTTCCAGCCATGAAAAGATTGTGGCAGTGAATCCTGCCTCACTGGGGCTGCTGGAACATCGTTTGGTGGAGTATCTCTTTAGAGATATTTGAAAGGCTTTAAAAAGGTTTTGAAGAGGTGTTGAGAGGGTTTTTTGCTTTGCTTGTTAAGGGTTTTCTGAAACAAGACATACATCCAGTTTCCCCTAAGCCCTCCGCAGAGCAGCAGGAAGTCCTGCGGTTGAACTATGGAAATAGAAAAATATAAGTGTTTGTAGCTGTTAAGGAGCACCTTGTTTTCAGAGTCCTGCTGTGAGTGCCATGTGGTGAACATCACACAATGTGGCCTCTCTGAGCTCGGGGCCAAACCAGATCACACAGATCACTTTGATCCAACTCTGCTGCATCTCAGCCAATCAGAGGCCTGACAGCCACCGGCTTTGACCGATCACTGTCTCCTGACGAGAGTTTGCTTTTATTGTTTAACAAATGACTGTTTATGAACAGGACAGAACAGAATATCATTTCTAACCCAAACAATTGCTTTGTTTAAGTTTCTCACCAGAAACTACATTTTATTTTTCTTTATGTTACATTTGAACACATCATGATGATGTTTTATTTGCCTTCATTTTATTGAGCCGACCTCAAACACAACACAGTGAAACCATATTATGGGTCGACCAATATTGCTTTTTCAGAGCGGATACCAAAATAGATTATTAGTTGTTAATGGGACGGATAACCGATATTTAAAACCGATATGCATTTTAAAAAAATAAATAAATCTTTATGTCACGGTTCTCAATATTTAGCTAATATGCAAATTCGCACTGCCACTTAACGGAGGTTCCAAATTAAGAGCTTAGTGTATTGATGTTCCGTGTACTTGGCAACCAGCGGATTATCATTTTGAAATTAGGAAGATCAAAATTGACAAACTTGGCTTATTTGAGAACACTTTTTCCGTGTGCAGAGCGTTCAGCACCTCGGTAGAGGCGGAGACGGACTACCTCAGACTCCCAGCGAGGGCTGTCACAGCCGGCGGCAGTGCTGAGTCTAACCCGAGAAGCTGAGGTCTAACCCGAGGAGCTGAGGTCTAACCCAGGACACTGAGGTCTAACCCAAGGAGCTGAGGTCTAACCCAGGACACTGAGGTCTAACCCGAGGAGCTGAGGTCTAACCCAGGACACTGAGGTCTAACCCGAGAAGCTGAGGTCTAACCCGGGAAGCTGAGGTCTAACCCGGGAAGCTTAGGTCTAACCCGGGAAGCTGAGGTCCAACTTGAGAAGCTGAGGTCTAACCTAGGATGCTGAGGTCTAACTTGGGGAGCTGAGGTCTAACCCGGGGCGCTGAGGTCTAACCCGGGGAGCTGTGGTCTAAAATCGGGGCGCTGAGGTCTAACTCAGGGAGCTGAGGTCTAACCCGGGGCGCTGAGGTCTAATCCGGGGCGCTGAGGTCTAACTCAGGGAGCTGAGGTCTAACTCAGGGAGCTGAGGTCTAACCCAGGACACTGAGGTCTAACCCGAGGAGCTGAGGTCTAACCCAGGACACTGAGGTCTAACCCGAGGAGCTGAGGTCTAACCCGAGAAGCTGAGGTCTAACCTGGGAAGCTGAGGTCTAACCCGGGAAGCTTAGGTCTAACCCGGGAAGCTGAGGTCCAACTTGAGAAGCTGAGGTCTAACCTAGGATGCTGAGGTCTAACTCGGGGAGCTGAGGTCTTACCCGGGGCGCTGAGGTCTAACTCAGGGAGCTGAGGTCTAACCCGGGGCACTGAGGTCTAATCCGGGGCGCTGAGGTCTAACCCGGGGCGCTGAGGTCTAACTCGGGGCGCTGAGGTCTAACTCGGGGCGCTGAGGTCTAATCCGGGGCACTGAGGTCTAACCCGAGGAGCTGAGGTTTAACCCAGGACGCTGAGGTCTAACCCAAGGAGCTGAGGTCTAACCCAGGACACTGAGGTCTAACCCGAGGAGCTGAGGTCTAACCCAGGACACTGAGGTCTAACCCGAGAAGCTGAGGTCTAACCCAGGACACTGAGGTCTAACCCGAGGAGCTGAGGTCTAACCCAGGACACTGAGGTCTAACCCGAGAAGCTGAGGTCTAACCCGAGAAGCTGAGGTCTAACCCGGGAAGCTGAGGTCTAACCCAGGAAGCTTAGGTCTAACCCGGGAAGCTGAGGTCCAACTTGAGAAGCTGAGGTCTAACCTAGGATGCTGAGGTCTAACTGGGGAGCTGAGGTCTTACCCGGGGCGCTGAGGTCTAACTCAGGGAGCTGAGGTCTAACCGGGGCACTGAGGTCTAATCCGGGGCGCTGAGGTCTAACCCGGGGCGCTGAGGTCTAACCCGGGGCGCTGAGGTCTAATCCGGGGCGCTGAGGTCTAACCCGAGGAGCTGAGGTCTAACCCAGGACACTGAGGTCTAACCCAGGACACTGAGGTCTAACCCGAGGAGCTGAGGTCTAACCCAGGACACTGAGGTCTAACCCGAGAAGCTGAGGTCTAACCCAGGACACTGAGGTCTAACCCGAGGAGCTGAGGTCTAACCCAGGACACTGAGGTCTAACCCGAGAAGCTGAGGTCTAACCCGAGAAGCTGAGGTCTAACCCGGGAAGCTTAGGTCTAACCCGGGAAACTGAGGTCCAACTTGAGAAGCTGAGGTCTAACCTAGGACGCTGAGGTCTAACTCGGGGAGCTGAGGTCTAACCTGGGGCGCTGAGGTCTAACCCGGGGCGCTGAGGTCTAACTCGGGGAGCTGAGGTCTAACCCGGGGTGCTGAGGTCTAACCGGGGCGCTGAGGTCTAATCCGGGGCGCTGAGGTCTAACCCAGGACACTGAGGTTTTTTTTTTTTTTTTTATAGCTAATTGCCCTCTTCCTATGTTTCAAAGAGTTAAATGTCTTGAAGATATTTCAGGTTTTTTTAAGAAGGTTTCAGTTTTTTAAAGGGTTTTTGAGAAGTTGTTGTTTGGACACTTGTTTTCCAGCCATGAAAAGATTGTGGCAGTGAATCCTGCCTCACTGGGGCTGCTGGAACATCGTTTGGTGGAGTATCTCTTTAGAGATATTTGAAAGGCTTTAAAAAGGTTTTGAAGAGGTGTTGAGAGGGTTTTTTGCTAACTCAGGGAGCTGAGGTCTAACCCGGGGCGCTGAGGTCTAATCCGGGGAGCTGGGTCTAATCCGGGGCGCTGAGGTCTAACCCGAGGAGCTGAGGTCTAACCCAGGACACTGAGGTCTAACCCGAGGAGCTGAGGTCTAACCCAGGACACTGAGGTCTAACCCGAGGAGCTGAGGTCTAACCCAGGACACTGAGGTCTAACCCGAGAAGCTGAGGTCTAACCCAGGACACTGAGGTCTAACCCGAAGAGCTGAGGTCTAACCCAGGACACTGAGGTCTAACCCGAGAAGCTGAGGTCTAACCCGAGAAGCTGAGGTCTAACCCGGGAAGCTTAGGTCTAACCCGGGAAGCTGAGGTCCAACTTGAGAAGCTGAGGTCTAACCTAGGACGCTGAGGTCTAACTCGGGGAGCTGAGGTCTAACCCGGGGCGCTGAGGTCTAACCCAGGACACTGAGGTCTAACCCGAGAAGCTGAGGTCTAACCCGAGAAGCTGAGGTCTAACCCGGGAAGCTTAGGTCTAACCCGGGAAGCTGAGGTCCAACTTGAGAAGCTGAGGTCTAACCTAGGACGCTGAGGTCTAACTCGGGGCGCTGAGGTCTAACCCGGGGAGCTGAGGTCTAACCCGGGGCGCTGAGGTCTAACTCAGGGAGCTGAGGTCTAACTCGGGGAGCTGAGGTCTAATCCGGGGCGCTGAGGTCTAATCGGGGCGCTGAGGTCTAACTCAGGGAGCTGAGGTCTAACCAGGGACTGAGGTCTAACCCAGGACACTGAGGTCTAACCCAGGAGCTGAGGTCTAACCCAGGACTGAGGTCTAACCCAGGAGCTGAGGTCTAACCCAGGAACTGAGGTCTAACCCGAGGAAGCTGAGGTCTAACCCGAGAAGCTGAGGTCTAACCCGGGAAGCTGAGGTCTAACCCGGGAAGCTGAGGTCCAACTTGAGAAGCTGAGGTCTAACCTAGGATGCTGAGGTCTAACTCGGGGAGCTGAGGTCTTACCCGGGGCGCTGAGGTCTAACTCAGGGAGCTGAGGTCTAACCCGGGGCACTGAGGTCTAATCCAGGGCGCTGAGGTCTAACCCGGGGAGCTGAGGTCTAACCCGGGAAGCTTAGGTCTAACCCGGGAAGCTGAGGTCCAACTTGAGAAGCTGAGGTCTAACCTAGGACGCTGAGGTCTAACTCGGGGAGCTGAGGTCTAACCCGGGGCGCTGAGGTCTAACCCGGGGAGCTGAGGTCTAACCCGGGGCGCTGAGGTCTAACTCAGGGAGCTGAGGTCTAACCCGGGGCGCTGAGGTCTAATCCGGGGCGCTGAGGTCTAACTCAGGGAGCTGAGGTCTAACCCAGGACACTGAGGTCTAACCCGAGGAGCTGAGGTCTAACCCAGGACACTGAGGTCTAACCCGAGGAGCTGAGGTCTAACCCAGGACACTGAGGTCTAACCCGAGGAGCTGAGGTCTAACCCGAGAAGCTGAGGTCTAACCCGAGAAGCTGAGGTCTAACCCGGGAAGCTTAGGTCTAACCCGGGAAGCTGAGGTCCAACTTGAGAAGCTGAGGTCTAACCTAGGATGCTGAGGTCTAACTCGGGGAGCTGAGGTCTTACCCGGGGCGCTGAGGTCTAACTCAGGGAGCTGAGGTCTAACCCGAGGCACTGAGGTCTAATCCGGGGCGCTGAGGTCTAACCCGGGGCGCTGAGGTCTAACCCGGGGCGCTGAGGTCTAACTCAGGGAGCTGAGGTCTAACCCGGGGCGCTGAGGTCTAATCCGGGGCGCTGAGGTCTAACCCGGGGCGCTGAGGTCTAATCCGGGGCGCTGAGGTCTAACCCGGGGCGCTGAGGTCTAATCCGGGGCGCTGAGGTCTGTGCTGGCTGTATTCAAGCTGTTACAGCTGTTAATGTGGAGATGTGTTGCTGTTACATTCAGAGGCCCCATAGACCAGTGATTGGATTTAAAGGATGTAACTGGACTCCAGATGTAATGTATAGGTCCCACAGGACTTGACAGCAGTATCGATGAGCTCAAACCTTATTGATTATCAGGTTTTGAAAAAAGCGGGTCCTTAATAGAACCAGGTTTTGATCCCCATCCCTAGACCAAATGCTTTTTCACTGGTTCCTCAGAATCCTAATTTACCATTAAAGATTTCGAGGAAGGATTCTGGATGTCTGTTGAATTCATGGAAAGTGACTTTGCTGGCCTCAATCACTGCTGGCCGTTCAGAATCTCCACAAAGGACAGAAAGTGAAGAGGTTGTAACGGCGGCCATCTTCTCTGAAAGTGGGACGATGTTCAGCCAGCTGGTGATGGATGAGGAACTTTCTCCCATCTTTTATAGCAGCTGGATGGTGTGAGCTGGTATTCTTAGACTGACCTGACACACACACACACATGCACCCACACACGTGTTGTCATAGTATAATAATCTTTCAGAAGGTCTGAGGTCGCCGTGTCTTTTGGCTGTGAGACGTGTCAGCTGGTGATGGTGCATTTGTCTCCTGTAACTTTGAGCAAAGTTAACCCAAGTTGAAGTGAAAGTGATGTTTCACTTTGCTGGAGGACTTTCTTCATCTCTCTCGTTCGCCCTCAGGAGCTCAGCAGCTTCTCGCAGTATTGATTCATTTCTGTTTCCCAGACGAGATATTTAGGGAGAAAAGCCGCCGTGCAGACTCGCGCAGTGATTGATGGCACAAAGTGAAAACAACCTATGGCGTCTTTTTAAAAGGACAGCAGGGAACTTTTGTCCTCAGGTGACAGATCATCCGTATTTAGTGAGTAATAAACTTCAGATAACAAGCTTTTGCCCTCGACACAGTCTTTAAGTCATCACGAGTTTTTGGAAGAAAGCAGAGAAACTCTGAGATGAATTCTAATGTCTCAGACAGCTTGAAGGTGACATTAGACTAACTTAACCCTTAGAATCAATTAGCAGTTCAAGCAGCAGTTAGAACCCAACTTATACTGGGTTTGTGAGGCCAAACATGATATTCACATCTGGGAGTTTAAAATTTTAATCACAATGTGTCTGCAAATAAGATTTTAAAAAATCAGAATAAATGAACTGAACAAGAAGGGGGGCATCTTCAGTTTTTTAGAACGAAAGCTACAAGCTCGAGATCGACAGATATTGGAATTTTTAAGGCCAGTATAAGAACAATACGTTTAGCTGATGAAGCTGATAACTGATTAACTGGCCCATATCCCCACCCCACCAAAAAATTGACAGTGTTGAAAATGTACTAAACATCAATGTCAAAGTAATAAAAGTCCAAATAATCAAATAAATAAAAACAAAGAAAAAAAACTAGGTGGGACTGATTTTTTTTTTTTTTTAGCTATTATTATTATTATTATTATTATTATTATTATTATTATTATTAATTAATTTTTTTTTTTTTTTTTAAAGATACTTTTTTTCATGGTTTGGCACTATATAAATAAAACCTGTCTGACTTAAAGATGAAGAAAAAAAGGGGGAAAAAACTAGATGGGATCCATTTTTTTTAGCAATTATTATTATTTATTTATTTTATTTTATTTTTCAAGATACTTTTTTAATGATTTGGCACTATATTAATAAAACTTACCGGACTTAAAGATGAAAAAGAGAGACTGTAGACTTGAACCTATACCTATTTGCGTTGATTTGAAAGTGTGATTTTTGATCAAATACACCATTAATAACATGGGTGTAGAAATTATTGCATTATTTTTGGCAATACACACTACAATTTGCATTTCTGAGAAAAAAAACAACAAAAATGTTTTCATTACATTGCATTGCATCATCAATTTAAAAAAAGACTATCTGAAAGACATTATTTCGTTATCATGAAAATGTTTTTATTACAATATCAGTCAGGATACTTTAATACATCAATGGTGATGTTACCACATCACTGGGTTTTGGTACAAATGTAATCAGTTTAATTACATTTTCTGATGATATTACATTTTCTAGAAATTATTAAATAATTGGGTGCCACAAATAAGCTTTTTGTTTAGGGAGGAAGACGAGGAAGGGAGTTTTTTTTTTATTGAAAAGCAGGAAAAGAGTGAAGTCTTGTTGGTAGGGATCAAGGAAGGGAGGGGTGGGGATCCTTTTATTTAGGAAGCAAGTTACAGTATGAGAAAGAATACTGCAGCAGGAAGCTTTCTATTTTAACAAAAGGGAAGCAAGTTTTTGTAATTATGAAGCAAGGAAGATTGTAGCAGTGAGAGAAGAGGAGTCTGCAGCTCAAGAAGGACACATGAGAAATAAAGTCATCAAGCTGCAGCTGAAATGAGCGATGTGTTCACGGGCCGCTGGAAAACACAAACTGAGTGCAGAACGCATGACTCTGAAACACAAACTTAACAATCTGTCAGCGGTCAAATCCTGAGTGTAATATTTCTCCTGAGGCAGAAACAGCATTATCTCTGATGTGTCACACACACACACACACACATGCAAACACACACACAGACACAGTCCGGCGCCTAACTGTTATCTCTCAGCCACATGTTTGAGTAGGAGGCTGGCATTTCCAAACCTATTTAAATTCCAATATCAGGCGTTATAGCTTATCATTCACATGGCGGTCTGACGTGTTTTCTATACATTGTTTATTTATGGAGGCTGTAATTAGACAAAGTTTGGTCGCATGTCAGAAAAACTTCAAGCTTCTCATCACACCATCCATATGTGTGTGGAGGAGTGTGAAGGTGGTTTATCGGGACATTTTCTTAATTTTCTAAAAAAAAAAAAAGTATATATGTGTGGGTGTTTTTTAAAATAAAAGCTGCGTCCTTGCTCGTTAATATTCTGGCTGTCACCTCTCCCTCCGTCACCTCTCCGTCCTGCCCAAATTAAACTCAGATTGGCTGCTCGCCTCCTGCTTGGAGGAGTAAATTAACTTGGGGAAATTGAATTTTTTAGGTCTGAAATATTTCTGTCCCATCAGCTGATGATTCATGGACAGTGTGGAGGTGGAGGTGGGAGGGTGTGTTAGACCTTCAGTAGTAATTTAGCCCTGCAGCTTCCAGGAGAAAGTGTGTAGAGTTTTTCTGTTTTCTGTGTTTTTTTGTGTTTTTTTTATCAAATCGGAGAATCTTCCCCAATTATTCTTTTTTTCAAGCCCTGACGAAGACCGGCAATGGTAAAACATGTTTTTTTTAGAAATGATTTAGCCATTATAATAAAGAGCTTTTTCATGTAATTCCTCCTAATTTTTCATGTTTTCACATTTTTTGACTGTCTGGATTTCCTTCCTTTTTATCCTGTTTCTTCCTGTTTTCAATGAGCACCAGAAACAAGTTTTTTTTAATGTCTTTATTAAACAAGGACCATGCATAAAAAACAAATTTAAAAAAGAGAAGAGATGTTTCATGCCAGCTTTAACTATTAACTAGTTTACATCTGCAGTCCTTGGGCAGGTGCAAACAGGACAAATAATCTCACACTGAAAACACATATCACACATGACACAAAACATTACATTACAATAGACAATACAAACAGATACAAACACATCAACATACCAACACATTCAGAAAACCTGGATCATGGTGAAATTAATGTTGACATGTCTGGTTACTCAATCTCCATTTTTTGACACCATGGGAGAAAGTCTGATGGTCTTTGCCTGTTTTTAGCTCAGTTGGAAGCATATTCCAAGTTTTGATGGCTGTAAATGAAAAAGCAGATTGTGGGAATTCAGTTCGCCGCAGTGGGATGCTAAGGTCTGATTTCAGAGCAGGATGGGAGATTCTGCTCATTTTCTCAGAGCAGAGATGAAAAAAGCCCTTTAGTGGTGGAGAATTAGCATTGTTAATTACCTACGTTTGATTTCAAACTTTGCCACTTATTGTTCTCTTATTTAAAAGAATCCTCCTTTCCATTCCCAAAGCGTAAATTACGGCAGCATGGTCAGTGATTTTGCAGTAAGACATGGCGCCAAAAAGCCAGATGGCACCTGTTGCCATAGTATTATATGCCGGCAGGCTGCGTTGGTTTATAACAAAGCTTGGCATGTTTTGCAGTGGTATGATATCCCAGCAAGTGGTGTCAGTTTATAACATGGCGAGACGGCATCCTTTGCAGCCGTATGATAGCGCCATCAGATGGTGTCAGTTTGAAACACTGCTGGTAACCTTGTATTTTAAGGAGCTTGGAAGTCCCCATAGTGTGCGAAGGGAGGTGGACAGGTCCAACAAACCCTGGACTTTCACCAGGGAGTGCTGTCACTTACTGTATGACTGTTAAGCTAAACCATGATGTTTTTTTTCTAAACCTAACCACATGCTTTTATTTGAGAGTTTAATTTGAAAGAGATTATATACATCTAACATTTCCTGTATAAAAAAGATGTGTTTCAAAAAGAAACAATGCATTTCTAACAGGCATGAATTGACATGATGTCAACAGATGCAGGCTGATGCTGAAGTGCATTGTATTTTTATACTTGAAATGTGCAGGATTTTTAAGGTGCAATAATTCTTTATATCACTGTCTTAACTGCAATATTTGGATATTATTTCAGCCACAGTATTTCCTCTGTGTAGTTATTCAAATGTGCAATATTCTTCCAACTCTTAAATGTTGGCTATATTTAACATGTGACACATATTGTATATATTTCTATTGTTATTCTTATGTATATCTCTGTTGTTCATTGTAGCATTGCACACATATTTTTATATTTTTAACTTTAACTTTTTTTTACACATTGTATTGTAGCATAAAGCATAGTTTTATACACTTTACACACCCAGCACATTATCCATATTATAATTTAAATATTCACATATTAGTGTTTCCTAATATTCACATATTAGTGTACATTATTAATACATTATTAATATATTAGTGTATATACATTCTAATGCTAAGTGTGAACGAAAACTGCATTTCTATTTTTATTTACTTGTACTGGTTTCAGATTTTCATAATTCTTTATGCTGACATCAGAGCGATTGTAAAGAGCCACAATTCAGTAAAGTATTTCTCATTCTGATCAATGGCATTGACCCAGCTGAGGAGTTCTCACCAACTGCATTTTTCCATCATCTTCTCCAAATTCAGACATAGTCTTCCTCCTTGCATTGGGAATTGTGGCCTCTTCTCTTGTTCCCTCAGCTGCAAACCTTTTTCTGTCTTGTTCTGTAAATAGGATGTTTTGATCCCTAACAAGACGTCCCCTTCTCCACTGTGTCCTAGCTAGTTAGCTTCATCTTGCCTTTCCATCTAAAAAGGAATCCTCCCTCCCTCCTTCTTGAATCATAATTTGAAAGATTTCCTCCTCATCATCCCCCAGGTAGGTCACTTCTTGCCTCACTTCCCCACATATAGATTTCCTTTCACTTGCTCCCTAATTAGAAATGTTTTTATTCCTTCCTCTAAAAATACAAAGAATTCTCCCACCTCAATCCTTTTATAGGAACTTTCCTGCTGCATTTTCCTTCCATTTTTTCCCAAACTCGGAAACATTACAACACTTACAATGCTTTTTTTAATTCTCCTTGCAACCCAATTAGGAAGCTTGTAAGAATATGGACACTTCCTGTTTCATGCTTCCTAATTAGAAAACACATTTTCTCATTTGTTTTTCTACCATCCTGGCTCTCCTTCTTTCTGAACTGCTAAGCTTTCTCCGTCCTTGCTCTCTAACCAGGATGCATGTTTCCTGCTTGATTCTTCAAGTTTCAGGTTTGATTAAACATTTGTTAAAGGCATTTAAACACAGTTTTGTGTTGGAGATTGTCAAATTCTAAATATTGACAGAAAGATTTTTATTATCATTTTAAATACATATTGGTTCCAAATATCTGTTACTGGTTTCATTAACTACTAATAATCGCTTTCTGTATCAGCCCTGAAAAACCAGCACCGATCGACCCCTACTTTAATGTCATTATTAATATATGAGTTGAACTGAATAATGCTGCAGGTGTCTTTTCTTAATCAACTTTAATATAGTTTAAGATGAATTATAAATGTGTATGTCTCTGGAAGGACCTGTGCCAGACTACCGGAACTGATAAATCCTTGTTTATGGTGTTCCAGACCCTTTTTTGAGAGCAAAACTCTTTACGTGCAAAGTAATGAAGGCTGAGTAAGCGCATTAAGGCCATATAGCCCAGCCCTACATATTGCTCAGCCCTGCTTGGACTTAGCCATGAAGTGTTAGACTTTTGTGGTCAAAGGTTAAAGGACAAAGTCACTGTGACCTCACAAAATATATTTTGGGCCATAAATCATGAATTCAAATGCTAATTGTAAGAACATTTTACACAAATGTCTAACTGGATAAAATGATGACATGATGACATTGTATATCCAAAAGGTAAAAGTTAATTTTTTTCTGGCCATTGCATCATAACTTGACTGCTGTAGGAGTTATTTTCACTGCATGTCTATTTTTCTTTCTTTACTGACTTTACTTTGGTCTGAACCAAGAATCTTTCCTCTTCTTTGATTCTCTTCTCCCTAACAAGACGTCTTCCTTCTTCCTTGCTTCCTAATTCAGGAGTTTCCACTTTCTTGTTCCCTATCTAGGACACTTAACTTTTTTTTTCTTCCTATCATGGAAGCTACCCTCTGCCTCGCTCTCTCATGAGGATGCTTCACTTTTAGTTGTGTCTGAATTAGAACGTCCTCATGAAACAGACCTTTTTCTTTCTTGTTCTGTAGCTGAAAAGCTTCTTGCGTCCTGCATAACAAAGAATCTTTCTAATAAGGCAGCTCTGCTCACTATTGCACTATAAAACCAAATTATACAACAAACACAAACACACACATACACACACGCCCAAGTAGTGTTTGAACACACCTCTCGTATTTCACTCTGAATTGGGAGAGCATGTTGCATAACGGCCTGCAGGGTTATATCACCGCTCCTCCAATTTTTAACTGGAGGAATTCATCTTTACCGACATTACTTTCATTACTGCGAGATTTCTGCGCCGGATCCACCTCTGCAAGTCTTTTGAAAGTTTCGACTCACAGCTCCTGCGATGTGTGTAGGATTTTTAAAACAGTCTGAGTTAAAAGAACCACAGACTATCTCTGGGTTTGTCTCATTTTTCCTGCACACAAAAAACTCAAGAGATCACAATAGAGAATATTACTTCATTGCTTAAAACTTTTTAGTCACAAGGTTTGTTTCTGTTACAGATTTGCGCAAAACTTGAGTGATATTTTAGAAATGTCGATAAAACACAATTGTGAGATGACTGTGTTTCCACTGAGTGATGTTATGTGACTTCTCCTCTGGCGATAACATTCCAAGAAGCATGAAGATGGATGTTCATAACATTAGCAGGTTTACTTCTATTGAAGCCACCACACTAGCCGTCATTATTTCCAATCCAAGGCCACGTAGGTGAGTTATGTGAGCGATAATGGAAAGGCAAGCCCCTTATATGTGGGAGTGGCCACTTATGAGGGATTTCTGGGAGCTGATAGTCCAGAATTTCACAGAGAATTGCTGATTCAAAACTTCTTGATGATCCACTCAACTTTTGAAGAGTTATGTGATGCAATAACAGCTCTTGTAGCTCCTGCTGCATCATGAAGGAGCCAGTTCCTACTGACAAGCACATAGACATAGCATCATGTGACCTAGAAAAGCAAAAAAAAGGCTTTCCATTGCAGTTTTGTTAAATATGACTTTTTCAAATCACCTGAAATACCATCTCATGTGAGCGTAAAAAGTTACATCCATCCATCCATTTTCTTCCGCTTATCCAGGGTGGGGTCGCAGGGGATGACAGAGCTTCTCACCCTATCGCTAAGGGAGAGCCCAGCCACCCCACAAAGGAAGCTCATTTTGGCCACTTGTACCCGCGATCTTGTTCTTTCGGTCACTACCCAAAGCTTGTGACCATAGGTGAGGGTAGGAATGAAGATCTGAGTGATAACTTGCATGTTGTGTAAGTGAAGACATGTTAGGATGCTCTCCCACCTCCTGACAGCGAGTTGGGCAGAGCGCCACCTTTCAGCTCCTCCGTCTGCTTCGAGCAGACGGAGGAGCTGACGCTCTGACACCTCTTCCTCCTCGAACACACCAAGGTGACAAAACCATCTTATGTTCCTTTCACACATGGAAAACTGCCTCATTCACTGTCCGTGCGTTTACGTGATGTTAGAAAAAATTGAGTTATTGTGTTAATCCGACTGAAACTGGACTTTTAAAATACATGTAAACATGACTGAAATCGGACTAAAACAAATTTCTCAAAGTCGGATTAACACACCCAGATAATGCAGTTGGTTGAAGTCATGGATAGGCCTTAAACACACCTGTACTGGCCCAGGCGTTCTGCACATGCTCCATAGTCCCCACACCAGGCTCTCAGAAGTCCAGAAGGCTCAGTGAATTGTTTGATACACTGCTGACTCTTCCTAAACAGTAAAGTCATTCAGAACAATTCAGAAATGAACCTCAGACTCTTTAAACCATCTTTAAAATCTGACCTTTGGCCTTCCAGTGGCTGCTGTCAGTCAGCTGTAACAAAATACACGGATATTTTCACTGTAGTTGGACAAACTAACCATCACACCTCACATTAGACACTGTGCAGCTCTAACTAAAACAGATGTTTTTAGATCGATTTTACATCATTTTAGGGTTTTATATATCCTTTTTATTATAAATTTGTAAAATTGTATGATTTTTTAAAATGTATTTAATGAAGTAAAATAGAAATAATTGCTGTAAATTGTATACTTATGTTTCTTGAGATTTTCAGTACTTGTTTTTCATTATGCACCAAAAAGAAATTCTGTGTATGTGAAACCTACTTGATGATAAACCTGTTTCCGATTCTGACAGTCAGCACACTCACATGATGATAGAAAAAGTTGGATTATTGTGTTAATCTGACTAAAACTGGGCCTTTGAAATATCTCAGTCCAACTGGAAATGTACTAAAATGAATTTCTTGCAGTTGGACATCTAAATAATGCAGTTGGAGGTCGATTAACCATGTGTATTTCTATTTATGCCTCAGCTGGACCTTAACTGGCCTAGGCGTTCTGCGCATGCTTCATAGTCCCTGCACCGGGCTTTGACCTAGAAGTCGAACAGCATAAATTTGTAGAAGAAAGAAAGGAAAAACAAAAGAAGAGAAGCAAACAAAACAAGATGAGGGTACCAAGTGATGCGTAGAGTACGTATGAAATGCACAGCCCCGAAAAGTGCAACTCGCTTGCTAACATGTTTGGTATGTAACATAATAGGTCAACAGGAAGAAGGTCCAACAGCAGCAGGCTGAAAAAGGACAAACTTCCATCAGTAAATGGATTCTCCCCCGGTGCTTGTATACTGGGACAAGGACAGTAGTCCAATTAAATGGCCCAATAAAGCTATAAGCATAGCTCCACTTATCTGTGCAACATGCTGAGTTTTCTACTGCTTATTAAACCAAACCTGAGTCGGCCCCATCCTTGTCTTTCATATTGTAGGCCTACGTATGTCTGCCTAAAAGCTGTAACATTTTCATCTCCACGCTTGCCTCTTCCTCCTCCTCCTCTCTCTCATTTCCCACCGTGGGTTTTGTGTTTCTCGCTGCTGTTGTCTTCTTGGCTCAAACACAGGCAGATTCTGATTCCTTTAATGTGATTTAGCTCAGTTTGATTTGTCTGACTGCAGTTTATACATACATATTCTTTATTTTCTTGTTGTTTTTCCTTTTTTATTTTGTTCTGGCTGCTGTTGAACAGAAATGTGTTGGCCTTTGATTTTTCTTTGACAGTTGGGCGCTGCAGAGGCAGATGAAGCATACGCTGCGTTGGGGCTCCTGATGGAGCTTTGTACTGCTGGTCTGTGATATGTGGCTGATGAAACCTTGATGTAACATGAACCCTCAGAGCTGTTTGTAAAGTATTCAACAAACACCATCAGGACATACAGTACACGTGTTCACTGTGGGCAGCTTCAAATCTCTAATCCAGCACAGGCCGCCATCAGTGACGCTTTAGAAGAAATGATATCCTTCAACTGCTGAACAATGATTTGAAATAAAACAATGACCTGGAGGTTAAAATGCAGACTTTCAGCTTCAAAGGTATTTGAGGTTGTTCATGTCCATAATTAAGGTCTAGTGTGAAGAATTGAGTGGCATCTAGTGGGAAAGTAGCAGTTGCAAACAACAGAAACTTCCCCCGTGGGCCAAGCATGTAGAACTACTGTGGCCGAGGTGAAATAAATGAATGAATTTGAATAAGGAGAAATTCATTGATACACCTTTATGAGAGGGGGCTCAGGTGTTTGCGTTCCAGTGCTGCTCACTTGACAAAAAAATTGTTCTACTCAGTCAATCATGACTCAGTGAGTGCAAACATAGACCGCGGTGGAACTGCAGCTTAGATGACAGAAATAAAGCGCTATTTTTTTCATTCTTTCACTGTGGTTAAACACTTATGTTGTTACAGAGCAGACTTTTTTATTTGCATTTTTGGCAAAGTCTACACCAACATATAGGTCTGTAGTCTGCACAAAGCTATGGCGTGCACATCCCCAGAAATCTGCATGTAGTTGCAACTAGTTAGCTTTTAATTAAGTTAAAAAAAGGGAAAAGGGCAAAATTGGTTGACTTTGCTTTTATTGTGTTATATTATATTATATTTTGTTGTGTGTATGTATCATATCATATCATATCATATCATATCATATTCTATGACATTATAATATATTATTTAATGATACAGCTTTGGGTTAGGTGGGAATCCATCACAATAATGAAGTAAAGCCGATCTCACGATGACTCAGTTCAGTTCATTTCATTCAGGGAACAACTGTCTGCACTCACGCCAGCTGTGTATTATTGATGAAAGACTCTAAAAATCACTTCAGTGTGTTCTGCAAACTGAGCTGCGTTCAGGTTCACTCTGCACACCTGAACCTTGTCTGTTGTGTTCTATTGCATCACTGATTAGAAGTGATGAGCCTGCAGGTCTGTTTTCTCTCCATGGAGGTTTCTTCTTCTCTGTCCTTCACACATTGATTTTTCACTGCTGAGCCCCTGATGGATGGAGCCAGTCTGAACCTGGAGGTGTGTGTGTGTGTGTGTGTGTGTGTGTGTGTGTGTGTGTGTGTGTGTGTTAAAGTGAGTGTGTGTTTCTGTGCAAGGCTACATGTGGGAGCAGATTTTGGATTTCAAACCATTAAAACGGGCACAGCTTGTTTAACTGGAAGCATGGGGGATCTGCTTGCTGTAACCAAAAGAGAAAAAAAGCCCTTCCAATAACTCCAAGTCTGTCTGATTCTCACACTGATTTATGGAAACAGGCAGCTCATATTCACCATGTTCATCATCAGAGGCCATTTGAACAACTTGAGGATGGGATGTACGTGCCTTAAGGTTTTCGAAGATCGTGGAGCCGAAGTTACTGTTTTGTTTTTTTTTTTATCTATGCATGTATTTCCTCTCTGCTGGTAAATGATAAATGGTCAGCTGCCTCGTAACAATAATATGTAATCGACTTCTCATGTTGAAAGTATTACATCACAGCATTGTATAAGCTGCAGATCTGCAGCAGCTTAAACTCGAGTCTGTTTCCAGTTTCACAGCAGGAAACAATGATCTCACAGAAAAAGTGCCACATTTCAATTGAAACCATAAAAAACAAGAAAATGTTATCCCCAAAAAAAGCCTTATTAGAGCAATTTGGCGGCACTTTAACAGCAAGTGTTTGTGACAGTTCAGCAGTGAACCGCGGAAACTCCACTTATTTTACTTATGAGGGACTGTTGTGCATTGGAGTGTGTGTGTTTGCGTGTGTGTGTGTGTGTGTGTGTGTGTGTGTGTGTGTGTGTGTGTGTGATTTCAGTATTGTTTATGCATGGTAAAAAAAAACCAAAAAACACTGATGCATTGATGTCAGGATGGTAAGCCAACTGCCCTGTTTGGAAAAAGTTTGAATCATGTAACCAATCAACAGAAGTGTAATAATCTCCATAAAACACAATCTCATCAATGTTTCTTCCCAATTTCAAAAAAACAACTTATCGACATAAAAATGTAAATGTAATTCAGATATCTATGTTCCCCTCAGAATTTGTCTGTCTTCTCACTTTTTCATTCCATGCCATCAGATCAATATTTTATCGTGTACAGTATTTGGTTTATGACCAAACACCTGCAGAGCTAATGACATTCCCATCAGCCTCAGCTGTACTCTGTGTTTACTGCCAATAAGCTAATATTAGCGTGCTAAGACGCTAGCACTGCACAGTAAACACATCAATACTTCCAAGCTAATATGAGCCGGGTCCTTCAAAATAAAAGCACCATGGGTTCAGCTTTGATTCATTTAATTAGAACAATACTACTTTAACATTACAGTAAAAGTGCTTTATTTAACTTTATGCTTTACTTCATTTAACATAATAACAGTATTTTATTCAACTTTACTATAACAGTAGTTTATGTAACTTTATTTTATGGTAGTAGCTACTCTATTTAAAACTGTAGTTCATTTAAATATTTTGTAGTGTATAGAGATATATATATTGTGTATAGCGATACTGCCTAAAAATATGATATTATTTTAAGGCCACATCTCCCAGCCCTAATGGACATGAATAATTTGTTAATGATCAGGTTTTCAGAGTATCACATCCATGTGTTTGAGCATGTTAACACTATATTACATTTATGAGAACCCCAAAATATGCTAGCTAGAGTTCTCTGAAAGAAAAAGGGACGTATATGTGGAATGTGAAAAACCCAATGTCTCTGCTCATATAAACACCATTTCTCAAATATATAAGAATAAGCCTCATTAATGGGTTATTCATGTCCTTGTAACTGCACTCATTGTGAGCATGTTAGCATACTGATGTTAGCATTTATCTCATAGTGCTGGCGTGTCGGAGCCTCTGAGCATTGCGTTAGATAGACAGTAATAAATACACAATGCACACAATGAAAGATTCTTGTACATATTTTCCCTTATTTTGCAGTGAAACCTTTCTTTTTTTTGTTGACACAACTTGCATCAACCAATATGCTAACTGCTGTGAATATCATAGCACATAAATGAAAGACAGGTTAAATTAAAAAAAACATTAAAATTGATTAAAATAAAATAACAACAGAACATAATAACAAATTAGACACATATTTGAAATTCTCTTATGACAAAGACAGTATAATATACAGAGAAGTACCAAAAAAATATATATATATACACCTGCACCTTTTTATGTGATCATTAACACTAACCTGCCCCTTCCCCATGGGTCTTTTTAAAACATTATTCATGTAAAAACTGTCTTGTGCATGCATTATAAAGTTAATAAATAAATACAACAAGAACTAAAAAGTATGAATACAACTTCATATCATATTTCTAGCTAAGGTGAGTTCCTCCTCTCTGGCCTCAAGCATTATACTATATGTCCTGTACCTGCACTGTGGAAACCTTCTGAATTTAAGTTCCTGTCTTTCACAGAACTCATTGCTTTGTTAACCCACAGTAAAACTTCATTCCAACTCGACAGAAACAAAATAAAACTAATCGTAGTTTGTCTTGTTGGTTGTTTGGTCAGTGATTCCACCTGTTCTGGTATCACCAACTCTGGCTTGGTCGAAAATAACCGTTAATTCACCAAATTAGATATGAAATATGCTCTCTTCTCTAGAGTCTGACCTCTGGTGGTGCGTGATGTGCACCACATACAGTATGTCTTAAATGCAGCTTCTTCGTGTGTGTTTCATAGAAAGATGAGCATCTGTATTTTTGACGGTATTAAAATCATACTGCCAGAGTTTCTGAATATCCTGGTATACTGTAAAACCATGATACCACCAAGGCATGCTTTTAACCTTATTATACTTATTTGAAAAAGATTTCATAACTGTCTGATTAACAGTCAGTCCCCTTCAGAGAAAATTCTTGACGAACACCCTCTCTAGTTTGCTGAGGCCCTGCCTTCTTCATCATTTACCTCCTGTGGCGGCAGAACAAACAGTGTGCTCGTTCATTAGCCGGCCGTGTCTCCTGCAGGCCGAGCTTCATCCGCTGCAGAGGATAAAGAGTCGAGCAGGAGTTAATCAGACTGTCTGGGGTCTCCTGCTGCCTGCACATCCACATCACTGGCCACAGCTGCAGGAGCTCATGTGTTTAATATTAGAAAGTCAGACTTATGTTTGACTGTTACAAAACTTCAACTCACAGCAATATGAACGTGAACTCGCAAATAAACATGAAAAAAAGAAAGAAGAAGAAAAGAAAAAAAAACACTTTTTGGCATATGACTGAGATCCACAATAACAAATACCACAGCAAAGAATAGCACCTAAATCTCTTTTTTTCTTTTTGTTTTTAACCGAAGAATATCTTGAATTAGAGAGAGAAAACAATCTGATAAAAATAATGTTATAATCCTTAAAGAAAACAATCAACATTATGGTAAACAGGTTTATATGTCTCTCTTTTTCTTGCTCAGTTGGACGAGGAGATAGTTTTCCAATAACGGCTCTGGTTGTCAGAGTAGTCAGCTGGTTTTCACTTCTTCCCTGATGGTGGTCCTTTGCTTCACACTGCACTCTGATTGGTTGAGGGCTACTGTCATTGTCTGAGAAAAAAAGAAAAAAAACTGACGTTCCTTTCATTGCACTTAACCTCAAGTGATCTTCACATTATGACAATTTATCGGAAAACGTCCCCCTCTGCCTGATGACACGTGCACACACACTCATACACCTACACACACTTCCCCTTGGGTCGTCAAAGAGGTGAACTCATTACGATGGAGGCTAACACAGAAAATATGAGTCACCCAGAGTTCAGTAAGAAAAGAAAAAAAAAACGACACCTGCGGTAAAAAAAAAAAGGATTGCATGTGTGTTTGAAACACACACCAGCTACCTTTCAAGCACAGTGAATTTCCCCACAGACACAGAGAGACAGACAGGCATGTTGATTACTGAAGGCCTGGATCTATCTCTCTTTCCCAGCATGCCTTGCTGCAAGTTCACCTTGAATTGTACTGCAGAATTAAAATAGAGTTACATGCAGTGTGTCTTAAAGCAGAAGTTTAGCTGGAAAATTATTGAAATAACTGATCAAAAGAGCAAAAGATTTATCACATAAAGTGGAGAGAAAGTCTGCTGAAAGAACTGACGGACAGTTTCATAGAGGGCTACAGAGGGCCCCACTTTGATAGGTTGACAGGGTTGTTCCCTGATGTCATTACATAAAAGTGTATTTTGCATGTATCTCGTGAAATAAGACATAAAAAAACATTTTTCACTCAACTTTTGTTTTTTTTAATTTTGTTTTACAATGACCATACTCAGAGGAAACAGAGATGGTGGGTGTGGATGTAGAATTAGACTCCACTGTTGTAATGCTTTGACAGATGTTGGTTGTTTGCGTGCGTGTGTGTGTGTGTGAGAGATAGATGCAGTGCGGAGCCTCAGGTAATAATAGCCATGATGGATTCTCACCTGGCCTGGTGAGCTACAGCACAGCGGAGGAAGATAAAGATGTGTTGGAGCTCCTGCTGCTTCTCCGCTCCAGGTCCAAGGGGCCCCTAGTCTGGGGAGATATTAATGACAACCCTCTGACACTCAACAACCCCCAACCCTCCCTTCATACTTGTACACCATTGGTCATCTGCTAACAATACTATTTTTAGGGCAAGAGCATCAATCTGTGCAGCTCCCACTATGAGCTGTTAATTCAACAGGGGAACAGAGTAGAGGTGCGTTTGTATGTTACTAATGAGCAGTAACATTAACCTCTGTGTAACAGCAGCAGTTTGACTGAGTCTGAATATACAGCAATGTCAAGTCCAAATTTTGACTTGGAATTCAGAAATGTGAGAGAGGGACTGAATTGCCTGCATCTGTGAAGTGTGAGTTTAATAATCTTGTTGGTTGGTATTATCAGACGTATTTATCTTTATTTGCTTGTGCAACAAAAGCATGTGGTTAGTTTTAGGAAAAAAAACAAAAAAACATAGACATTGTGGTTTGGCCCCCATTTGTATATGCCCTGCTATATTCAAAACCGCATTTATCTTTGAATTACATTAGAACTTTGCAGCACACAGAGGTTCCATAGTGTAGTGGTCATCACGTCTGCTTTACACGCAGAAGGTCCTGGGTTCAATCCCCAGTGGAACCATAACACTGTCATATTGTCACTTGCATAAAAAAACAAAACAAACAAACCTTGAAATCAACACACAGATGTTTCCATTATTAGTGAAGGAAATCTAACCAAAAGTCTCAACCTTACTATAACTGAAACACTTCAATCAGTTTATTTGTGGTTTTGCTGGAATGTTTTACTCTTTGTAGTGAGGTTCCATAGTGTAGTGGTCATCACATCTGCTTTACACGCAGAAGGTCCTGGGTTCAATCCCCAGTGGAACCATAACACTGTCATATTGTCACTTGCATAAAAAAACAAAACAAACAAACCTTGAAATCAACACACAGATGTTTCCATTATTAGTGAAGGAAATCTAACCAAAAGTCTCAACCTTACTATAACTGAAACACTTCAATCAGTTTATTTGTGGTTTTGCTGGAATGTTTTACTCTTTGTAGTGAGGTTCCATAGTGTAGTGGTCATCACGTCTGCTTTACACGCAGAAGGTCCTGGGTTCAATCCCCAGTGGAACCAGAACTCTGTCATATTACTACATGGATAAAATGAACTGTGAAGCCAATCCACAAATTCTTCTGTGATAATCCAACATGTTTTCATCTCAAGGCATCACATAATGCCGCTTTGCCAGTGGACTTCCATGTCTACATATTACTCTGTAGGTGTCCTCCTTGACATTTTGTAATGCTTTGACAGACACAGGTATGTCAACAAAAGCACATGGTTAGGTTTAGACAACAAAAGCTTGTGCTTATGTTTAGACAACGGAAGCATGTGATTAGGTTAAGAAAAATAAAAAATAAAAAGACATCATTGTTTGGCTCCATTTCGAGCAAACGCCAGGCTCCCTTGACCTGTCCTATAGGGACTTTACAGCTCCTTATTTTATGTTGTTACCAGCAGCGTTTCAGAGTGCCCCCATCCAGCAGCATATTACAGTTCTGCAGTAGGTGCCAGATGGCGCCACCTGTTGGGGTTTTTTACCATCGTATTAGGTTGTCTCTGGCTGACTGACAGTGTATCATACTCTTGGTCCTCGGTCCCAGAATAGCTTGTTGCTTCTCAAATCAGAACTGAACTAGGACAAATGTCAGTCTCTTACAGTGCACCTAATGCATGGAATAATCTGCAAAGGAACTTAAACTTGGACATTTTCCACCATTACGGCTTTTCAGATGCCTTATTTCATACTTGTTTTAAGTGAAGGTAAATATCTTTAGTTATTCTTCTACACCATAACATGTTTGTTATCCTGTATTTTTATTTAGCTATTTACATTGATATTATTGTTATTGTTTTGTATGTTTTTCTGTTTTTAAACATTTGTTTGCTTGTTGTTTGTTTTTAATGCCTTTGTTTATGTCTGGCATCACTGCAAATGAGGGTCTCCCTCAGTTGATTTCCCGAGTCTTAAGTAAAGGTTTGTTTAAGGTTTGGTATTTAATGACTTTGCAATGAGTACACGCTGATACTGTGGGAGCTGTAGATCTCTCGTCATGAAGTGGAGTTCTTGTAAATTCACAAATATGTGGAATAACAGTGTTAACATTCTCAAGTGTGCATATGAACTACTACACATGTTCACGGTGCTAAGTTCACTTGCCAGTGCTGTTTCTCTTGTTAGAAAGAGCAAATAAAACAGACAGTATCAGAAGAAATTGCTCTGGATTATAGTTTTAAGGCCGACACAAAGATGGCAAAACAAGCGATCGTGCCATCCTAAGTTCCATCCCTCTAGAGGTTAAAGCTGTCTCATAAAAGAGCTCAGAAACTACAAAAACAAATGTTTCAAATGTCTCTCTTTTATGTTTGTTAAACTCATTTTAGACATAAACGCTGCAATTTAAGTGTGATATTGTTGGTTTCATTCCAGTCTGTACTGTAAAAATCAGTTGAGGGAGACCCTTATTTTCAATGATGCCGAGCATAAACAAAGATATTTAAAACATTCAACAAGCAAACAAAGAACAGTAGAGATAAAATCATAGAATTAAAAAAAGTTTAGAAGCACAAGTAAAAACATTTCTGCTCAACTCTGTATTTTTGTTTCTGTTCATGTATTTAAATTCTAAACACCCCATATTTTTTTATTTCTTTGTTTGTTTTCTTGTTATTGCTTTTAGAATAAAAAAAATGGAAAAATGGCTCACTGTAAAATAACTTAATTGAAGATGGTTGTATGATGGCAGCTGTAAAGTGAAACTCAACAAACAATATGTAAAAAACAAAAAAAAAAAACATTTACACTAAATTAAAACAAGTATGAAATAAGGCATTTGAACAGCCGTAATGTAGAAGAGTGTCCAAGTTTAAGTTCCTTTGCAGATTATTCCGCATATGAGGTACATTGTAAGAGAACTTAAAAATGCCATTGCAATGTTTGAAAAAAATGAGGGAACAGACCTTAAGAAGCAAACAATACAACAGTCTGATAGCTCAGATCTGGGACTGACTCATTTGTTGGTGCAGCAGGGAAAACTTTGGATCATTTTTTTTCTCGCAGTTTGCCTCAGGGCGTTGCATCTTGCGGCCTTTGCAGGGCAGCAGAGATATTTCAGATGTTGCCCGATGCTCCGCAGGGACGAGCGAGCCAGCCTCTCTCTGTCTCTGCTGTCCTGTTTTTAGCTCCAGATTGTCTGGAGACGCTGCTGTGATTTATTCAGCCTCTCTGCTGCCGCTGCTGCTCAGGTGAGAGTCGACTGCACAGATGGGATGAATGAACGCCTGTCACACCTGCTCACTCTCTCACTCACGCATACAGGTTTATATTAGGCTGCCAGGATGATGTGTTTCTAAGTGAGTTTACTGTACAGTATATCCACACTTTGAAAGAGGTCAATGAAAGCTGAAGCACTGAAAGGAGCGCCAGATGAGTAGGGCTGTACGAAATTCTCGGTTAACTGAGATACCTGCTACTCAAGCAATCAGTGGATCATTGGGGACAAAATATTTTTGCATGTTATCTCTAGATCTACTAGAGGGAGCAGCCGCGTATGAGGGATTTCTGGGAGCTGATAGTCGTGACACCTCTCATGTGGCTCTTTGCTGTACATCATGTGACCTATAAAAGCGAGAAAAGTGTTTCCATTGCAGTTTTCGAATTGTCTGAAATAACACCTCATGCAAGCGTAAAAAGTTTTTTTTTTCGAAATTGACGTGTTTCCATTATGTGTTTCATATTCGCAATTTCAATTTGTGCAGTTTGAGGGTTAATGAAAACCTGCTGACAGACACAGCATTTGTGTTTTTATTAACTTTAACCAAGATCCTCTCCTAACCCTGTTTGGTTGCCTAATGATATCCATGAAGTACTCATATTTTTTTGCCATAACCAAGCTTAACCTCAATCACACTTGAACTGCTTATGTGTGGATTTTCTAGGAAGCAAGAATTTCAAAAACTTTGTCATTGAACATAATCCTGATGTTTGAGTTGATCAAATCCTTTCTCGGCATGTTTTATTTTGTGAGTGCAACACTGAGTCTCACATAGAAACACGTATTCCCTTTGGTGAAAGCTTTTATCTAGTGTTCATTTTTAGACTGGAGGCTCTTTAGTGTGAATTTAACCCAAACCTCACTAGTGTTGCTGCTGCCCTTTTATCCACATAACACATTTCCAAAACACGAGGAAGTCTGGGAGAAGCCGACTGTATGAAATCTATTAGGCAGAAGTCACATTTATTCACTTTTTCACCTCTCAGTGAAATAAAAACATACTTCGCATCTCTTTAATTCCCTCTTGTTTCTCTCCTTGTGTCTCGTATTTCCCTGTTCCTTCCACTCACAGTCACAGCTCTTAGACTTTCCTCTTTCACCAGATTCCTCCCAACTCTCATTTCAGCGTTTATTTTGGTCGCCCCGCGGCAAGGATGCGGATAAAAGGATTAACTTTATCGTCTACCAGTTTAGAGCTCTTAAACTCAGCCTGACGGCCCCCCTGAAAATTGACAAGATGGATGCCAGAGAGGCTCCATTCAATACCAGTTAAATTCATTTCCCCTGTTTTTTACACAGAGGGATGTTGATGTTTAAAGCCTAAAGAGTTTAAAGACGAAAAATGGAAGAAAAACCAAAGCGGAAACTGCACACACAGTATGAGCAGGTGCGATGTAATCAAAAACTGTTTAAGCTACATTAATGCATTTCCTAATATATATATATTTTAGAAATATTTAAAAAAAATTATTGATGTATTTTTAAAAAAGGGCATGTAACACCTGCAAATGTGATAACAGCCCTCAAATGTAATAAACCACAAACACAATATAAATCTGTGGCTTTTAATGTAATAATTCCACAAACTTAATAAATTTCCCACACTCGTAATAGCAGTTGCCTACTACAAACGAAATACGAAATTTCCTGCAAATGTCCAGAAAAGACATTATATGACATATAGAAAATACATCTACATGCTGTACTGTACGTCTATTCTACACCCAGAAAAGACTTCTTGACATAGTGTAGATGTCTTGTCTGGACATGAGGTACTTCTTAATCCAAACATCAGGTTTTGTAGAATAATTTTTTTAGCATTTTGGTTTAAAGATTTTTTCTGAGTTGATGATTATTCCCTAAAAATCACAAAAGTACATTGCTGCCTGGTATTTAGGGCTGCTGGCAGTTATTCTTTTAATTTTGTTATTATTAATGTTTTTTTTAAGTCGTTTAGATGGTTATTCATTTTTGCAACGAAAACTAGCTAACTGCTAGTCTCACTGTCTCACTGCCTGCTTATTGAGGGACGTTACAATATTGTAATAATATATTATTATAGACAGTCTATTAAAAGTCAAAAGTAACAATAGTAACAGGCCAAGGAAATTCCATCTACAATGATGGAAACTGAGAAAAGCAGCAACATTCCATATGATGAAATAGTCATCTGAATTTATCACATAAGAAACATATGTTTGCGTTGTGAAAACATCACTTTTACATCCAATATCAAGCGTCCCAAGTGATAAATTAACATCCCAACACATAAACACATATAGGTATATTTTTTATATTGTGGAGCCAGCATATAATTTATATGTAATGAACTCAACTGACTTAAATCGATTGATGAATCATTTTCAGCCCTTCTGGTGTTGTGTTTATTGGTTAATTAAAAAAAAAAAAAAGATAATTTTCTCATTCATTTTGTAAAACACTGTTTAAGTCTCATATATGGTTACAGTGAGTGCGCTGTATGGGCTGAGTCTGCACGTCATTAACTGAAGTAAACAAACACACAAGTGCGAGTTAACAGACTGATAAACACACACATGGCAGCAGCAGCAGTGAAGCTGCAGCTCATCATCACCAACACCCACTCTGTTCCCAGCAGATGTCAGTGTTACATAATGACTCTCTGATGTAACACACACATATACACGCACACATGTAAAATGAGGAAACACAGAGAACAATTTTCAGCACCAATGCAGCTAGAACACCTGGAAATTTCAGGTAGCCAAATGTATGATGCTGAACCAACTTCACTGGGTACTGTTTAGTTTGCTGATAACTTTGAATCATGGTGGATCATACAGCTCAATGTTGATGAACGGAAGAAAATACTGTTTATATTAATATCGAGGTGAAATTAAATCTTTACAAATCGATTTTAATTGCTAACAACTAGGCCTGTGCAATATGGCTTTAAAAATAATATCACAATATTTTAAGGCTATATCACAATACACTATTTACAGTATATCTCAATGTTTTCAAAGGTCCTCTAAACTAATGTTAATTACTACAACATAAAAATATTGAATGAGCAGCTTTTACAATAAAGTTAAATAATGTAGCTACTGCCATATAATAAAGATGAATACAACACTGTTTTTATAAATTTTAATAAAGCACTGTTATGAGAAAGTTTAAGGCAGTACTTTTATCATGAAATTTAATAAAGTATTAATAATAAGAAATCAAAGCGGGACCCATGGTGCTTTTATTTTGCAGGACCTGGCTCATCTCAGGTTGGAACTGTTGATGTTTTTGCTGTTTTTCTTGAAGCTTCTGGTCAAAAGTTGGAGGTTAGCAGACAGTTAAACAGACATCGTGGCACCTTTAACTGTGAGGATTTATTCACTGTAAGCAGGCAACAAACAAACAGCTCTTTTCTTCATATATTACTAATATTTGCAAGTCGCATTGGTGCTTGGTGGTTGCAAAATGTGACTAAATAGTCATGATCGGAGCTCTGCAAATACAAACACACACCTCACCTGCTCACACTACCACCACAACCACTCATTAAGTTACGTTAGACTGTTACTGCGGCGCTGTTAAAGCTGATGATTGAATCTCTGTAAGCTGGAAACAAACTAACAGCTCTCCACTTCAGATATTAATAATATTTGCAAATCACAGTTGTGCTCCATATGGTAGTAAAATGTGGCAATGTAGTCACAGACTCTGCAAAAGCCCTGCTTTGTGCGTGTGTGTGTGAGAGAGGTAGAGAACCGTAAGAGAAAGCATGAGAACCAAAACACCGGTGGCATATAAAAACTATGTGATTGTTTATACTTAATGTTTGCATTATAGTCATTTTACAAATCCCATGTGGAACAAGCTGCGATACCTCAAGTATATTCGATACATCACCCACCCCTACTCATAAATCATTGATTACATAAGTATCTCCTCAGGTTGGATAATACTGCCTTAAAATAACACGACAATATTCCAGTGTAGTTTTGTAGTAATAATATTCATGACAATATGATAAAAATCCTTATTATTCTTTATTGTTCCCTATTATCAAGTGTTATTATTCATATAACTGTAGAACTTTATCTTAACATATTTTATTATTTTGATATATTTTAATATTTTAAGACGACACTGCATGTAAGTGGAAATGACCTAAACTGATGCTAGAGGGTTACCTCAAGCATCATAGTTTTGTTTTGTTTTTCAGTTTTTTGTTTTGATTTGGTTTTTTTTAATTATCGCTGACCAAGCTGCAGTATTTGATAAGTTGGGAGTGAGAACATGTTGCTCACATATGAAAAATAACGTAAGTACATCAACATGTCACAATATTGTTGACATTATTGAAGTATTGACACTATTGCAAATCCTTGTACATAACAATAAAGAGATTATTTTGTATGGTGTCCTGAACGCTCGATTTTGGTGTCATGAGACTAAAAACCTTGTCTAGTTCAAGACCTCTGAATCAGTGATTGAGACAGGTCTGGTATTTGGTCACCTACCAGAAATCATACCCCTCATACACCTTTCTATTATCGCTCAGATAAAACACTCCAACGTGGCCTTGGATTGGAAATAATGAGGGCTAGTGCGTTGGCTGCAATAGAAATTAACCTGCTAATGTTCTGAACATCCCTCAGCATGTTTTGGATTGTTATTGCCAGAGGAGAAGTCACAGAACATCACTCAGTGGAAACATCTCACAGTTGTATTTTATCAACATTTTGAAATTATTGCTTGAGGTTTTTTTTTGGTTTTTTTTCAAAGATTATTTTTTTGTGAATTTTTGCCTTTATTAGATAGGACAGAGTGATAGTGTGAAAGGGGGAGAGAGAGGGGATGACATGCAGCAAAGGGCTGTGAGCTGGAATTGAACCCTTGGTCACTGCAGCAAGGACACTGCTTTCATAAATGGGATGCCTGCTTTATCCATTAAGCCACCGGACACCACTATTATTGCTTAAGTTTTGCGCAAATCTGTCATGGAAACCCGCCTATTGAAGGTGAAAGTGTTGTTTAGTGTGTTTGATCAGAAGGTCAGTGAGAAACAGAACAAGCTCAACAACCAGCATGTGACACTCTCTCCATGTGATGCTATGTGATGTCAGATACTATGTTGACATGAAAGATAAGACTTGAGGGACAGCGAGGCCTGTCTGATGAGGACGTGACCTTGTGCAGGCAGGTGATGTGCACATTCAGCTGATTGAATACATGATTTCACACGGGGAAGATAAATCAGACCTGCTCCACACTGTTCAAAACCATGCACACTTTGAATTGGCAGCAAAATAACCAGCTGAAAAACTACAACTCAGATTTTTATCCATGACTTTAAATTATCATGTTTCTTCTTACAGCAAGTGAAATTATTCTGAGTTGTTCACTTTACACAAGCTTGTGATGAGCCGGCAAATATATGACTCCTACCTGCTCTCAGAATGAAATCCAGATGTGGTTAAGGTGCTTTTAGCCACTCTGTGTCTGTTCTCTGGAACAAAGCAACTGATCCACATTTAAGCTATATAATTGTCTTTATACACATAAAATTGCCTTGCCACAAGTGATTTAACAAATACCATGATGCACATATGGTGTGAAAAAAGACAAAAAAAGACTCACACAGATATATTCACACTATATGTTAAGTATATTCAGTTCTTCAGCATCTTGTCTTTCTGTAGAATAGAACAGCAGTTAGTGCAGAGATACACACACACAAACACACACTGCACTGTCACAGAGCTATGTTTACCCCCGAGGCTTCTACACACACACACACACACACGCACGCACGCACGCACACACACACACACACACACACACACACACACACACACACGCACACACACACACTGATCTTGTCACTACTGTATGAAAACCCTGTATCTCCAGCATGTCACTTATCAGGACGAATATACAGCAGCTTTGTTTTGGTATCAGCCACAACACTCTTGACTTCCTGCCGTGCAGCAGTGTGTGTGTAGGTATATAGCTTACACCATGTTGTTAAAGCCAATCATGTCACAGTTGATCATGAAATCTGGGGTGCTGACTTAGCACATCAGACTTTTGCTACCTGGCTTTCGCATTGAGGGCCTTCTCCTAGGCAACAGAAGTACTCTGTAAATTCCAACCTAGCATGGAGAGACATGCTGTCTGAGGGACAAACTGGAGGAACTAAGTTCCAGCCTGGGTGCTGGGTTTTCTATTTATGCCATGTGACAATATGAAAGTGGTGTGGTAATAAAGTACTGGTTCCACAGGGGATTGAACCCACAACCTTCTGTGTATAAAGCAGATGTGATGAACACCATGCATGTTAGCTCTTTGAAGTAGGTTATGTTTGGCTGAAGCTACAGTATGGTTTTCCTTTGCTCATTGGACAATCTTGAATGTTATGTGGTCTTCTGACCAAAGTCATGTGGTGATATAACAGAGTTATGGCTCTATTGGTGATTGAACCCAGCACCTTTTGTGTGCACAACAGACATGATGACCTCTTAGTGGGTGTCTCCTGTAGCTTTGTGAAGTAAGGCTATTGGGTCAGGTTATGAATGTGTTTTTGTCTAGACATCTGACCTCAGTCATGTGGTAATATGACAGACAGGTGGTTCCACTGGGGATTGAACCCAGGACTTTCTGTGTGTAAAGCAAATGTGATCCCGACTACACTATGGAACCTCTGTGTCAGTTCTAATGTTATTCATACATAAAAGTAGTTCTCAATATAGTTTGGTGGTTTACAAGTGTGGAAACACACACATATCTCAGTATTTCAGTGTAGTAGGTAATTGTGAAAAGTAACATTTTTTAATGTGTGTAGACAGAGTTCTGGTTTCATTGAGATCGAACCAAAGATCTTGTGATGTCCACTTTGTATTTAAGTGTCTTCCTTAGCTTTGTAATGTAAGCCAAATTTTTGGGTCAGATAATGAACATGTTTTTTCTTTGCTAAATGCACAGTCCTGAATGGATTGACTGGACGTCTAACCTCAGTCATTTGTGGGTAGTGATTCCACTGGGGATTGAACCCAGGACCTTCTGCGTGTTAAGCAGACATGATGATAACTACACTATGGAACCTGTGTTGTTTGAAAAGTTTTAAAATGTGGTTCTCAAAATGTTTTGTCAGTTATAAATGCTGCCTCCACTGAAATGCAAACACATATTTGAGTTTTTCATTGCAATAAGTCACTTTGGTTAGTGACATAATATTGTGGTTAACATAATCTACCAAAAGCACAATTTAGATTGTTTAAAGCATTACAGCTTGGTTGATACTTGGTTTGAGTTTTTCTTTGATTATCATGGAAACTTTTGATTGCTGACATCAAATTTTACAGTATCCGTGTGTCATAATATTTTCACGCATGTAATGATAGATCTGATCTTATTCATAAATCAGTGTAGTTCTGAACATAGTTTGGCAGCTTACAAGCGCTGAAACACATATTTGAGTGTGTGATATGACGATTTTAGATTGTGAAGAATTAGAATGTGTCTATGATCTGTATGAGATTGTTGTATCGTGCTACAGTGCACATTCTATCTGTTGTAGTTCTATGCTCATACACACAATGCATCCAAACTTTTTGGCTTGACCATCGAATGGGATTTGGTTATGATGACAGCTGCAGGCAGCGCAGTCTCCGCAGGTCACACTGGGACTTTCATCCCCGGGTCCAAGCGGAGCTGCAGAGGGAGGATATAGAGTAGTCAGGATATGAACATGATTTTCCTTTGCTCATTGCACATTATCATTAAAGACTGTGCAGTATTGACTCACCTGCTCATCTGACCTCAGTCATGTGGTAATATAACAGACAGGTGGTTCCACTGGGGCTTGAACCCAGGACCTTCTGCGTGTAAAGCAGACGTGATGACCACTACACTATGGAACCTCTATGGATTCTACTGTTATTCATATGTAAAAGAAGTTCTGAATATAGTTTGGTGGTTTACAAGTGCTGAAACACACACATATCTCAGTATTTTAATACAGTAATTTTTGAGTCAGATAATGAACATGTTTTTTCTTTGCTAAATTCACAGTCTTGTATGCACTGACTGAACATTTGACCTCAGTCATGAGGTAATATGCAGTTTTGATCCTAGTTATGCATAAATGTGGTTCTGAATGTAGTTTGGCTGTGTGTTGCCTCAACAAAGCACACAGATATTTGAGTGTTTCAGTGTCGTTAAGTCACTATGGTTAGTCGTAGTTGATGTTCAATCAGAAGCATAAATTAGATTGATTAAAACATTTTGGTTACAGATAGACTGGTGCTTTGATTTCCTTGGATTATCATAGCAACAGTTTTATATTGATATCTAAATTTATTTAGTCCATGTGACAATATGACAGAGCTGTGGTTTCCTTTACACTCTACACAAGTAATGTATGTGTTGACTCACCATCTGACCTGAGTCACATGGTAATATCATAGTCCTGGTTCTACTGGGGATTGAACCCAGGACTTTCTGCATGTTAAGCAGATGTGATGACTACCACACCACAGAACCTCTGTGTGTTCAATATCTCTAATCTTGATACATAAATGTGATTGTGAACATAGTTTGGCAGTTGAATGCTGCCTCCACTAACATATACACACAAATATTTGAGTGTTTCACTGTGGTCAGTGACATCATACTGTTGTTGATTTTAACATACTAAAAGCATGAATTAGATTGATTAAAACATTTCAGTTCTGGATAAGTTGAGACTGGTCAGAGCTTTCCTCTTATTATCACAGAAGGATTTGTGTCTTGACAATTTGTTTTCGGGCAAGTGACAATATGACTGAACTTTCGTTACAGCGGGCATCAAACCCACGACCCTCCACACATAAAGCAGCAACATGTTGAATGTTATGTGAGTTTCTCTATTTGCTCTCTAAAGTAAGGTTGGGTTTGGGTGAAGTAATGAACATGGTTTTCCTCTGCTTATTGCACATTCTTGGATGTATTGACTCGCCATCTGACCTCAGTGGTGTGGTAATTAAGTATTGGTTCCACTGGGGATTGAACCCAGGACCTTCTGTGTGTAATGCAGATGTGATAACAACTACACTATGGAACCTCTGTGTTGCTATGAAAATGAACATTTCTTTTCTCGGCTGACATGTATTTAAAGTTAGTACTAATCTGTTATGATTAACAGTATAATTTAAGACTGGATTAAAACTGGCAATCTTACTTTTACCAGACATACTTCTCAACCACTCATATGAGCCTTAAATGCTGCACTTATGTTTGTATATATGTACAGCAACCTACTGCTGCACTATACACTGTGTTTGCCAAGTGTAGAACTCTCTGCTCATGTGTGAACAAGCAGCTTTGAAAAGGCTCATCCATCGGGTCCATATGGGGGCCCCGAGGGCGGGAAGGCAATGGTGTGTGTGCGTGCATGTGTGTGTGTGTGTGTGGTGTGTGTGTGTGTGTGTGTGTGTGTGTGTGTGTGTGTGTGTGTGTGGTTGGTTGGTTAGGGCAAGGGGCACAGAAGGCTGAGCAGCATGTTTCTCACTCAGTATGGAGTCCAACTGGAGCACCAAGACGCTTAAACTAACTATTTAATATATTTAATAAGCACGGGAGGGGGTGGTGTGATGTGTGTGTGTGTGTGTGTGGGTGTGGGTGTGGGTGTGGGTGTGTGCGCATGTGTTGCCAAAGGGCCAGTAAGTTGTTTTCATATTCATGTATAGTATAAATCTGGTGATATTTTGCATTTTTATATTTATTTTCTGTACCACAGAGCTCCACTGTTGTACAGAAACTATGAAAAAGACATTAGTGAGCCACTTATGCGCTGGGTGTCATATTCCTTTCTTACTGTGTACACACACTGTAGTTTTTTGTTGTTGTTTTTTTTGTACCCAATCTCACACACACTGTCCTGCTTCCCCAAATACTCACTTGAGCACCAAACATGGATTCATGCACCGCTGAAAACAGTCCCCAACAAATGCACCATTTATTCCTGTTTTAGTTACCTTTGCAAAATAACCTACAGTTGGATATTTTTTCAGAGGGTAATAAAGTTTATAACTTGGAAGCAGCAGTGTTATATCCAAACAGTGTTTAACACATATGTGAATATAGACTGTGTAAGCAGGACAGGTGAGAAAAGTGGAATGAGTTTAGATCAACAGATAAAAGCAGAGTGGGGACTATTAGTGACCACAGACACCTTCACAGAGCAGCGAGTGACGACTGCTTGGTTACGTGGTGGTACTTTCCCTACTGACATACCTGAAGAGCACAGTGTGTGGAGCTGCTTCAGTTGCAGCAGCAGCGTTTCAGTTGTGTTTGGCTGCTGATGATAAGATGCTGCTCTTTCATGTTTCGCTGTCTGAGGTGCCAGAGAACGTTACTGCGGTTAGACAGGAAACAACTACCAGGAGCCCTGTGCACGCACGCATGTGTGTGTGTGTGTGTGTGTGTGTGAGTGTGTGTGTATGATTGTGATTGTGTGAGTGTACGTGTGTTATAGGGGTATGTGTTAGGGCATATGCCCTGTACTGCTGTCAAAGGAAAACCTTGTATCTTCCAAAGAGCTCATGAACTCCAGTTGCAGTGTGATTAGAGGAATTATAATTAAGGCTGTCAAATGAGATTTATATATTTTTTTTATCACTATTAATTGCAGACTTTTTATAGTTAATCGTGATTAATTGCAGTTATTTTGCATCACAAAACAGTTATGTTGTCCATATTGAAAAGGTGAAGCAATTCTCACCTGATTGTGATGACTGATAAATGCAAAGTTACACACAAAAAAATCACTCTCTATAGTTAGTATTTTATTTATTTTATCTTATTTAACCTTTATTTAACCAGGTTGGTCCCATTGAGATAAAGAATGTCTTTTCCAAGGGAGACCTGACTGAGACAGTCAGCAGTGAGAACACAAAGCTGCAGACAGCGACACAAAGGAAGAAAAACTACAACTCACATGCACTAAAATTATTAAAAGAGAACTATCTATGAGGCAAAAGAGAGCTTTCTGGGAGTCAGTTATATAACCAGACAGGCTAAAAACACTGAGGTCCTACAGGATCTGCTTCTAATCCATTGGAAGCTCATTTTAGATTTATAAACATTTAACGACACCCGCTCCTTGAGCTTCAAGTCATTCTGCAACCAGTTCCAGGCTGAGGGTGCAGAATACGCGAAAGCCTTTTTCCCAATTTCTTTTCGAGCACTATTTGGAAAAGGAATGTGTCTTGAAATGAGCTAAATATGTTTATTTCTGCTGTAAAGTTTGTCTTTTTAATATTGGGGTCTTTGGGGATTGAATCTTTTTCGGGGCCATCCTTCACTGCAATTTTTGGCAGTTCAACTTTGAGTTTCATTTGAGAGAAAGAACAGGTTAGAGGGTTATCTCAGCAAATAGTATATAAGAGAAAGTCTCCAAAACTGGATGTGTGGAGTCTAAGAGACATGGCTAATTATCAGTCAGACATTGTTCCTTTTTTTTGGGGGGGGGGGGGTTTGAGTCCCCTCACTCTATGAAAAATACATTTTTTTTTTTTAAACGTGAGTAGAAAAGGCCAGACATGTCCCACAGATGTTGACAAATAAGTAAAAGTTGATTAGAAAATGACCTTAATATGTGTTTTGAGGGAGGAGGGAGGGTTTTTTAGAAAATTATCAAAAACTTTAAATCTTTAGGGCATTATTTTCTTTGCTTACTTTTAGCAAATTTTCTTGTTCCTTTTTACTAATTTCGTATTGAGCCATGTCTTGTTAAGATTCTCATTGCCCCTTTTCCATGTTTTGGCGAAAAATCAAACTGATTTTCTTAGGTTTCAAGAGGTTAAAGAGAGGAAGTAAGTGGACATGATTACAGAGGACTGCTGTGTTTTACAGGGTAGTAGCTTATTGGTGATAATGTTTGATGTTATACTTATTTAATTTTTAGTTCACACTCAAAGCAAAACCTTGTTGAAACTTGATTCCAGCATAGATGCACTTTGTGTCATATCTACTGTTTTCCTGCTCTGTGACGGCAGCTAAAATAGAGATAAGTTATGAAGAAGTGTATAAAAATGTACTGGATATGGATGATTCATGCATCCTCTAATGTTAGATTTTTTTTCATTTCTCTAGTGGTTTCTTTAAACCATCTTTCCTGAGTTGCATCTCAGAAGAAGCTTCTGTTATCCTCAGCAGCAGCAGGCACAGCAGCAGCAGTGTGACTCACTTCCTCTTGTCATTTAAAAACAAGTCACCAAAAGTTCAGTCACATCTCTCCGTCTAATCCTTAAATCTCATTTTATCTCCACCATCTTAAATCCTCAGTTCATTTGATGCTGCGAGCGACTGAAGGCAGCAAGAGGAAGGGTGGCTTCTTCTCCTTTTTGTTTGGAGCTCCCTGATGAGCAGCGATGAAATGACTTTGGCGGCTGCTGCTAATGCGCTATAATTGGTACGAGGAGCAACTCGCTCTGAACAATTATAAGATGCACGAGCTGTAATCTCTGCTGAGACTCCGAGGGAGACGGACTCTCCATCTTTGGTGTCAGCCGGTTGAGTTGGATGTCTTTCAGAGCTTTAAAACAGTTTTCAGCCACAGTGAAGTGGCAGAGAATGTAGTTTTTGACAGTGCAGGTTGTACCTGCTGCAGCCTGGAGGACTAAACTTCAGTGTCTGCTGCCTGACACTTTGTCTTTCTAACAACCAAAACACCTGACACAGTTTACAGGCTGCTGTCTGCTGGTCCTGAGATGTCTTGAATTCACTTGGCAATGATCACCTTAAAAGCTCCCTGCGGAGTTTTTGTAAACAGTTACATTCACACTCAGTGTTTCTCACAAAAAAACATGGTGAATACGTTTCCTTCCTCATGAAACACTTTTTGAACATTTTGGAACTCGCATTGTTTACATCATGTTTTCTGGCAAGCGCTCTTTCTTTCTTGACTTTGTCGGGGGTGCACTGCATTTCTCTTCTTTTTTCAGTTTTTGATCGGCAGAACAGTGTGAGTCAGCAGCAGGTCTTTGTGTCCTTGTAAAGTGCCTTCAGAGCTCTTCACTTGTGTCACAGATTCAATTTAAATGACTTTTTCAGGGATGACTCTACAGAAAGTGACCCCAAATAACAAATTGGGAACAGAGGGGGTATAGAAGTTTTAGCAAATTAAATAAAAAATCAAAGCCTCTCTTTTCCGTGAGTATTCAAGCCCCTTCTCATTCCAAATTCATCAAGTTCTACCATTTTTGCAATAATTTCATTGTAAGATTCCCACACCAAAAGTCACCTTTTGCAACTGCACGACACAGCAGCCAGACAGAACCGGTATCAGTGCTGTGATACATGACTCATTCAGCATTTCAATCTGACGCCGTTTAACAACGTATCATGTAGATGCAACAGGTTCTGTCTGGTCGTGTTCTCAACTGAGGTCACCGATCAATGCATCATGCTGCCAAGGCAAGTGTTGTCCAGCCGTTTGGTGTCAGTTGAGAATGTGGCCGGATGAAACCTGTTGCGTCCACGATACGCTGCTGGACGGCATCAGGTTGAAACACTAGATGGATCCAACAAACCTCGGACCCTCATGCGGAAGTCTAACCATTCATTGCGGCATGTGCATTTGTTCACGCCCCAGGCGTTGGTTGCTGAGTATTTTTTTGCTTAAACATAACCACATGCAGCATAATCCCTGCATGTGCTTTTGTCCATCCCTGCACAGCAGACACAGAAGGATACCTAGAGCGTAATATGCAGATGCAGAAGTCTACTGCAAAGCCGCAACATGTGACGACTTGGGTTGAGAACGTGTTGAGCAGTCAGACCGTTGCTATGACACTCTAAGGAACTCTCTGTAGATCTCCAGTTTGCAGATGCAGTCCATCCAGTCAAATCACAGCCATGTCATCAGAATAAATGTTGACACTGTTAAATTGAATATTTCATCTGGCAAAAAAAAAGAAAAAAAAAGCTTTTATATTACCCTTTTTCATTTACCTTATCCGATAATGCTTTACATCCGTCAGCGTGGCTGAGGGCGCATCTATGCAATGCACGCAACCAAAACAAACAAACATGGAGGAGCTGGAAAGCGATTCTGAACGTGGAGATTCAGCACAAGACACTGACACCGACCAGCCTCCTTAAAACCAGGAGGAGCTGGTACCCAAAAGAGGGGCTGCTTCTGTTGTTTGAACGTGTTTTTTGGGTACGAAGTCAGACACAGAAGTAGGGGTGGGTGAATATACGAATATGTATTGCAGCTTTTTCCAGGAGCAGCAAAAATATCAACAATTCTGGCCTGAGATCAGCTGGGTCCTTCAAAATAAAAGCACCATGGGTTCTGCTTTGATTTATTTAATTATTACAATATTTAATTTAACTTAATTAACAGTGCTTAGTAAAGTATATTAAAAACGGTCCATGACTTCTTGCAAAGCTGGGAAATGTGTAGTGTCTTTGGAAAAGTTGCAGCTTGGTTCCTAAGGCCTTAATGTGTGCATATAGCTGGCTCTCCACTGCATTTTGTCCCTGGAGACTAATGTTCAGCGCACTCAGATACTTTGTTATGTCAATCAAAAAAGCCAAATCTGCCAGCCATACAGTATCTGACAGTTCTTGCATCGGTTATCCCTTTTCAGCCATAAATTGTCCAATCAAGAGGGAAAAATCGCTGCAGTGTGGACCCCCGACTGAGCCACCTCACATTGTTGTGATATACTACATCTTAGTATTCAGCCTGGATGTCAAGCAGGAACTGCTTAAACTGGCGGTGGTATAGGGCTTTAGAGCGAATAGCACTGATTGCCTTTATCACAGGTTTCATAACATGATCAAATTTGAGATGTTGGGCCTTTAAGGCTTTGGAGGTCAAGCAGCTCCTCTGTTACGTTCATGTCATTGTCAACTCTTCTCAAAAAAATCGGTAGCTGTGCAGCATCAGATGCATCTGTGCTTTCATGAAAAACAATCAAAAGTCACTCCCCTGTCCCCCAATTGTCTCTGAATATGTCCTTGATTCTCCGTGCCACAGTTTTATGAGCCAGGCAAACATTAGAAAATTCTCACAGGCCTCACAGGCCTGTTTGAAGACTCGCTGTTGAGAGGCCAAAGCAGCTTGCAGTTGCTTCACTTTTTCAGCATGCTGACTCCCTGTTAGCTTGTCGTATGTGTTAGCTTGTTTTGTTTGGTAGTGTCTCTTTACAATGAATTCCTTCAACAAGGCAACAGTCTCTTGTCAAATTAGGCGAACACAATTGCTTCGATTTTCAGTGAAAAAATATTGTAATTCCCATCTCTCCTGGAAGCAACAGCCCTCACTGTCAACTTTTCTCTTTTTATTAACAGGTGCCATGGCAGAAATGAGCAGAAGGGTTCACAGTGAGGTCACAGAGCCAGATAGAGTTAGAGTGGTACTGCCACCATGAGGTGAAAGGCAAAATTGCATTTCGAACCTTATATGGTTTATTTAAGTCCTAGCGGGCCATAAAAAATACGGTATTTGTTAACAGTTTAACAGTTTATTACCATTAGCAGTTGCAACTTTATAGAAACCATCCAAACAATGTTTATAAACAGTTTTCAAACCAACTATTAATAGTTAACAAAGTGTTATAAATATTTGGTCTATCTATCCAAGAGATATTTATATTGTATAATTTACTTTTTTTGTTTTTACAAAGGTTTACAAATTAGTTGGAAAACCATTAATACTTAGTTTATGTATTTATACAAGACTGTATAAGTCTTGGTATTTGACTAATAAAATAACAATCTATAACATTACTTATAATGGGTAAAGTTAATTAGTTATCATTTCTTCATTGGTTATCAAGGAGTATTGACAAAAGTATAATTAACAGTCAGTTAACAAGTTATTAATGATGCCTATACAGTATTGCCAGCTTCAGAAAGATGATGATACCGACATGTAAAATTACCACATTTATGGAGTAAGATGCATCCCTAAAAGAGGCCGAGTATTCATATGTGTGAAAAAAAATGTTATTCATCTCTGTATGATCTATGTACATTTGATTCAGTGGCTTTGTGCATTCTTTAGAAAGCAATCTGTCTTTATTACATTCACACACAGTTTTATAGATATATTTTTATATTTACTTGGCCTTCAGTTGATGAAGTGGACAAAAATATGTAATTTCTTCTACACTGAAGAGGTGGAGTGACCAGCACCCATATGATTCTCAGATCCTAACTTTGAGTGTTGAACAGTGGAGACTGCTGCCACTGAGAAGTGAGTGACCTGCAGTGGGTGAGGGGTTGATTCTCTGCAAGTCAGCCTGTGAAAATCTGTCAGGCCTTGATTCCCTGCAGTGCGGGGGATGGTTTCTTCTAGCTGACGATGGTCGTTATGGTCGTGAGGACATTACACATTGGCTTCAGGGTTGCTTACTTCTCATATCCTAGATGTTGTATCTGACTGAAACATGGCTTTTTCCTCTTTCCTGTGTTAAACAAGTGGATGTTGGGTAAGATAATGTTAAACTGTAAAGAGTAGAAATACAAGCAGAATTCCACATTTGTCGTCAATTGCACAATTGACTACAAGCTATTCAAAAAAAGGAGTTAAACATGTTTTTCACATGAAGAAACATCTGCTGGGAAGTGACATAATAACCACATGTATGTAATATCACTGAAATAATTGAAAGGTAATTATTTATTAAGTGGCCCTCTAAAGCAGTAGGGCATCTTGGCTCTCAGTGGCTCTGTTTGTCTGAATTTTTAACGCAATGGCCATCAGAAACACATTAACATTAGTTAAACTTTAAGTGCTAAAGAGTTGTTTCAGTTGACAACACTGGAATGTAAAGACCTGTAAAGCTGAGTGTCAATGTAAACTTATTTTAGCAATCTCACATGCCTTCATGCACACTCTCTGTGCCGCAGTGACAATGCTGTATACCAGCCCTGTATTTGCCAACTAATTTACAACTCTATGTGTTACCAGCTATAGTTATCAAAAACAACCAAAAAATAGATATAACAATAATAAAAACTTAGTTCTGGGTTGCACAAACCTCTTTGAATGGGGTCAACAGAAGATAACTAGTGAAGGCCTATTCATAGATGTGTATCCTGCTGTGATGGTTTTGAGATGAGGTGTTGGTGGCTCATCACCATTTCAATGCCCATCAAAAACACTAACATACCAGTTAAACTTTAAGTGCTAAAAAAAGGTTTTAGTTCACAATACTGGAATTTAAAGTCCTGTAAAGCTGAGTGTCATTGTGAACTTATCGTATTATTATATTATTTATTATGTGCCTTTCACTTCATGCACACTCTTTGTGCACTGTGACAATGCTGCATGCCAGTGTGTGTAGTATATGTTATAGACTGTAGTCATTAAAAAACAAACATCTTTGAATGGGGTCTAGATTAGATAATGCTAAAATACACTTACAAACACAGGTGTTTCATCCATCACTAAAAAACTATTCATTTTGAACACAATGGAACACATTACAAAACAAGATATTTGGTGTTCAAATCCATTACCTATCATAATAGCATGAAAAGATTCAGAGAACCTTGAGAAATACATAAAAGAGACAAGGCTAAAAACCAAATATGAATGGCCATGACCTTTGACCCATAAAGCTGCACTGCATTAAATACCAACATGACTGAAGGATATCACAAAATGAGCTCGGGGACACTAAAAACCACTGACAGTGGACACAGTTTATCACTGTATCTATAAATGCAAATTAAGACTTAACTATGCAAAGTGAAAGCCAGATATCAACAAAATCCAGAAACACTGCCAACTTCCCCGGACCTGAGCTCATCTGTCACGTCACAGTGAATACTAAGACAAGTTATAATTGTGTTCACATTATAGCCTTTATTTTAAATAGCTACAATGGCAACATTTCTGGTGCCAATTTACTAAACAATGAGAAGCTTTACTGAATAGATACATTTTTGTATTAGATATTTTTCTCTTTACAAAATGCACCTTTCTATTTCTTTTTCATTAATCTATGGTGGAGTGTGAATATCACTCTGTCCTATCCAAAAGGGAACTTGTGTCATTATGTACCAGCCAACTTGGGACCACCGTCGCTTTATTCTATATGTGTGGCCCTTTTTTCTGTAATGTTGATCAACAAAGAAAATGCATTCTTATGCATATACATTGAAAGCACGCACATACATTGTAAAAGAGATCCTGTGCTTGTAATAACTCTTAATGGGAATTTCCAGTAAAAGTCTGATAATAAATCTATTTTTATGATTAATCAGCAAATACTGTTGCTGACCTTTATATCGTTTTGGTCCTTTCTGGGAAACCCTTCATTGTAAAGGTGAACATCTAAAGTAGGAATTCCAGTATGTTTTTTCCATGGCCAAGGGATCAGCCAGTATGTGTGATATCTCTGATCTAGACACTAGAGAAAGAAGTCTCAGACTTGTAATGTCATGAAGTATAAAGTCTGGAGCTGCACCTTCTGCTCATCGAGAGCCTAATTTTGGGGACCAACAGAATGTTTGTTATCCCTTAAACCCAAATGAACTTTATTATATTGGTGTTGTCAGTTCTGTAACAGAAAATGTTCCCATATACTTATAACATTGTTCTGGCTGTTCTCAGTGTCATCTAGAAAATCTTTCACAATTTCATATCAATGGAGCAACTCTACACTTTATATCACATGACATCACAAGCACTCCAGTTTTTGGATATGGGAGCGAGTTGCCCATGTTTACTAATGTTTTTAGACTGCCTTAGATCATAGAAATAATATGTATGTATTTTAGAAATGGGCATAATTTCCCATTAATACAGTATCAAGCCATAAAAAGGTTAAGCCAGCCACTAAAGTTGAGCCTTTATATTCTGTTACACAAACATACTAACAAATCATATTTGAAGAAGAAATGTAACATTATTCAGATGAGATTTTTTTTCACAAGTATTATTAAATATGTTTGTATGTGCTTTACATGGTTGAGTGTGAACGTCACTCCGTGCTATCTAAGAAGGAACTTGTGACATTATGTACCAGCCAACAGTGGACTCATGTCATTATATCCTACTCAAGGGTGGACCTTCTTCTGTAATGTGCACCAACAAACAAGTTGCATTTCTTTAAGTACAGACTGAGAACACACAAGTATATTGAAAACTTGATTGACATTCACTACTTGTGAAAACTGGTCAGGTAAGTATTTTGGAAATTGAACAATTTTAAAGGTCAAGTCAAAGTTTGATGTTACATAATTTTATTTAAAACTCCTTTTTTAGTTTTCTTACAAAAGGAAATGGAGTGTGGACATTTTTTTTTTTTTTTCTTTTTAGAGTGCAAAGTTCAAAGAGTACAAACAGAAGTCGACTTATGAAGGCCCATTCATAGATGTGTATCCTGTTGTGATGGTTTTGAGATGAGTTGTTGGTGGCTCATCACCATTTCAATGCCCATCAAAAACACTAACATACCAGTTAAACTTTAAGTGCTAAAGAAAAGTTTCAGTTTACAATACTGGAATGTAAAGTCCTGTAAAGCTGAGTGTCATTGTGAACTTATCGTAACATTTATTATGTGCCTTTCACTTCACGCACACTCTCTGTGCACTGTGACAATGCTGCATGCCAGTGTGTGTAGTATGTGTTACAGACTGTAGTCATTAAAAAAACAAACATCTTTGAATGGGGTCTAGATTAGATAATGCTAAAATACACTAACAAACACAGGTGTTTCATCCATCACTGAAAAACTATTGTGAACACAAAGGAATACATTACAAAACAAGATATTTGCTGTTCAAATCCATTAACTATCTGCCATAATAGCATGAAAAGATTTAGAGAACCTTGAGAAATCTCTGCATAAAAGGGACAAGGCTAAAAACCAAAAATGAATGGCCATGACCTTTGACCCATAAAGCTGCACTGCATTAAATACCAACATGATATCACAAAATGAGCTTGGGGACACTGAAAACCACACTGACAGTGAACACAGTTCATCACTGCATCTATAAATGCAATTTACGACTCTACTATGCTAAGTGAAAGCCAGATTCAACAAAATCCAGAAACGCCACTGACTTCTCTGGACCTGAGCTCAACTGTCATGTCACAGTTTGATTTCTTTCTTTTGGAAGCAAACAGCTTTTAAGGTCTAGTCACAGACTTGTGTTAAATCATTTTATAGTGATTAATTAATTAAAATAAATATATTATTTATTAAAATAAGTAATTATATTGCTGATCATTTTATGTATAATGTTACTCGTTTATAGATTTATTTTTCTGAATTTTTGGTGATACATTGGTAGTTACAATTGGTCTGGTCTAAATATACATATATATATATATATATATATATATATATATATATATATATATATATACATATATAAAACAAAGACAACAATAAAGTTATTAACAGTAAATAGTAAGATAAAACTGAATTCACAGGATTATGGGAGCCTTCTTTAAAAGATATACTTTGCTTTGGCAAGTATTATTTCTGTAATATTTATTATCACAAAAAATGTTGATATATTGCAAGCAATAAAGTTTACATACCCATTTTTAAAGATACAAATGAAGTTTTAGTGAAAAAGAAGCACTCTATAGGTGAGAGAACCAGGATAAACCAGTTTGACTGCAGTATATGGATGTCCCCCCTTTGATAGGCAGACGTCGCTCAAGGCTTCAGGTCCCCTCTTGGCAATTTCTTTAAAAAATTGTAAAAAATCACATTTGCAGTAATATTGTGAAAGAAGACCTCAAAAGTAAATTTTCAATTCTAGTTTTGTATTTTTAAAATGACTGCTAATAAAGGTTCCCTCTTGGATAGTACACTTAGATAGTCCCCTATTATTATGTTCGCATGTATGCGTGTGTGTGTGTGTGTGTGTGTGGTTGGTTGGTTAGGGCAAGGGGCACAGAAGGCTGAGCAGCATGTTTCTCACTCAGTATGGAGTCCAACTGGAGCACCAAGACGCTTAAACTAACTATTTAATATATTTAATAAGCACGGGAGGGGGTGGTGTGATGTGTGTGTGTGTGTGTGTGTGGGTGTGGGTGTGGGTGTGGGTGTGTGCGCATGTGTTGCCAAAGGGCCAGTAAGTTGTTTTCATATTCATGTATAGTATAAATCTGGTGATATTTTGCATTTTTATATTTATTTTCTGTACCACAGAGCTCCACTGTTGTACAGAAACTATGAAAAAGACATTAGTGAGCCACTTATGCGCTGGGTGTCATATTCCTTTCTTACTGTGTACACACACTGTAGTTTTTTGTTGTTGTTTTTTTTTGTACCCAATCTCACACACACTGTCCTGCTTCCCCAAATACTCACTTGAGCACCAAACATGGATTCATGCACCGCTGAAAACAGTCCCCAACAAATGCACCATTTATTCCTGTTTTAGTTACCTTTGCAAAATAACCTACAGTTGGATATTTTTTCAGAGGGTAATAAAGTTTATAACTTGGAAGCAGCAGTGTTATATCCAAACAGTGTTTAACACATATGTGAATATAGACTGTGTAAGCAGGACAGGTGAGAAAAGTGGAATGAGTTTAGATCAACAGATAAAAGCAGAGTGGGGACTATTAGTGACCACAGACACCTTCACAGAGCAGCGAGTGACGACTGCTTGGTTACGTGGTGGTACTTTCCCTACTGACATACCTGAAGAGCACAGTGTGTGGAGCTGCTTCAGTTGCAGCAGCAGCGTTTCAGTTGTGTTTGGCTGCTGATGATAAGATGCTGCTCTTTCATGTTTCGCTGTCTGAGGTGCCAGAGAACGTTACTGCGGTTAGACAGGAAACAACTACCAGGAGCCCTGTGCACGCACGCATGTGTGTGTGTGTGTGTGTGTGTGTGTGTGTGTGTGTATGATTGTGATTGTGTGAGTGTACGTGTGTTATAGGGGTATGTGTTAGGGCATATGCCCTGTACTGCTGTCAAAGGAAAACCTTGTATCTTCCAAAGAGCTCATGAACTCCAGTTGCAGTGTGATTAGAGGAATTATAATTAAGGCTGTCAAATGAGATTTATATATTTTTTTTATCACTATTAATTGCAGACTTTTTATAGTTAATCGTGATTAATTGCAGTTATTTTGCATCACAAAACAGTTATGTTGTCCATATTGAAAAGGTGAAGCAATTCTCACCTGATTGTGATGACTGATAAATGCAAAGTTACACACAAAAAAATCACTCTCTATAGTTAGTATTTTATTTATTTTATCTTATTTAACCTTTATTTAACCAGGTTGGTCCCATTGAGATAAAGAATGTCTTTTCCAAGGGAGACCTGACTGAGACAGTCAGCAGTGAGAACACAAAGCTGCAGACAGCGACACAAAGGAAGAAAAACTACAACTCACATGCACTAAAATTATTAAAAGAGAACTATCTATGAGGCAAAAGAGAGCTTTCTGGGAGTCAGTTATATAACCAGACAGGCTAAAAACACTGAGGTCCTACAGGATCTGCTTCTAATCCATTGGAAGCTCATTTTAGATTTATAAACATTTAACGACACCCGCTCCTTGAGCTTCAAGTCATTCTGCAACCAGTTCCAGGCTGAGGGTGCAGAATACGCGAAAGCCTTTTTCCCAATTTCTTTTCGAGCACTATTTGGAAAAGGAATGTGTCTTGAAATGAGCTAAATATGTTTATTTCTGCTGTAAAGTTTGTCTTTTTAATATTGGGGTCTTTGGGGATTGAATCTTTTTCGGGGCCATCCTTCACTGCAATTTTTGGCAGTTCAACTTTGAGTTTCATTTGAGAGAAAGAACAGGTTAGAGGGGGTTTATCTCAGCAAATAGTATATAAGAGAAAGTCTCCAAAACTGGATGTGTGGAGTCTAAGAGACATGGCTAATTATCAGTCAGACATTGATCCTTTTTTTTGGGGGGGGGGGGGTTTGAGTCCCCTCACTCTATGAAAAATACATATTAATTCATTGTAATTTTGATTTTTTTTTTTTTTTAAACGTGAGTAGAAAAGGCCAGACATGTCCCACAGATGTTGACAAATAAGTAAAAGTTGATTAGAAAATGACCTTAATATGTGTTTTGAGGGAGGAGGGAGGGTTTTTTAGAAAATTATCAAAAACTTTAAATCTTTAGGGCATTTTTTCTTTGCTTACTTTTAGCAAATTTTCTTGTTCCTTTTTACTAATTTCGTATTGAGCCATGTCTTGTTAAGATTCTCATTGCCCCTTTTCCATGTTTTGGCGAAAAATCAAACTGATTTTCTTAGGTTTCAAGAGGTTAAAGAGAGGAAGTAAGTGGACATGATTACAGAGGACTGCTGTGTTTTACAGGGTAGTAGCTTATTGGTGATAATGTTTGATGTGTTATACTTATTTAATTTTTAGTTCACACTCAAAGCAAAACCTTGTTGAAACTTGATTCCAGCATAGATGCACTTTGTGTCATATCTACTGTTTTCCTGCTCTGTGACGGCAGCTAAAATAGAGATAAGTTATGAAGAAGTGTATAAAAATGTACTGGATATGGATGATTCATGCATCCTCTAATGTTAGATTTTTTTTCATTTCTCTAGTGGTTTCTTTAAACCATCTTTCCTGAGTTGCATCTCAGAAGAAGCTTCTGTTATCCTCAGCAGCAGCAGGCACAGCAGCAGCAGTGTGACTCACTTCCTCTTGTCATTTAAAAACAAGTCACCAAAAGTTCAGTCACATCTCTCCGTCTAATCCTTAAATCTCATTTTATCTCCACCATCTTAAATCCTCAGTTCATTTGATGCTGTGAGCGACTGAAGGCAGCAAGAGGAAGGGTGGCTTCTTCTCCTTTTTGTTTGGAGCTCCCTGATGAGCAGCGATGAAAAATGACTTTGGCGGCTGCTGCTAATGCGCTATAATTGGTACGAGGAGCAACTCGCTCTGAACAATTATAAGATGCACGAGCTGTAATCTCTGCTGAGACTCCGAGGGAGACGGACTCTCCATCTTTGGTGTCAGCCGGTTGAGTTGGATGTCTTTCAGAGCTTTAAAACAGTTTTCAGCCACAGTGAAGTGGCAGAGAATGTAGTTTTTGACAGTGCAGGTTGTACCTGCTGCAGCCTGGAGGACTAAACTTCAGTGTCTGCTGCCTGACACTTTGTCTTTCTAACAACCAAAACACCTGACACAGTTTACAGGCTGCTGTCTGCTGGTCCTGAGATGTCTTGAATTCACTTGGCAATGATCACCTTAAAAGCTCCCTGTGGAGGTTTTGTAAACAGTTACATTCACACTCAGTGTTTCTCACAAAAAAACATGGTGAATACGTTTCCTTCCTCATGAAACACTTTTTGAACATTTTGGAACTCGCATTGTTTACATCATGTTTTCTGGCAAGCGCTCTTTCTTTCTTGACTTTGTCGGGGGTGTGCTGCATTTCTCTTCTTTTTTCAGTTTTTGATCGGCAGAACAGTGTGAGTCAGCAGCAGGTCTTTGTGTCCTTGTAAAGTGCCTTCAGAGCTCTTCACTTGTGTCACAGATTCAATTTAAATGACTTTTTCAGGGATGACTCTACAGAAAGTGACCCCAAATAACAAATTGGGAACAGAGGGGGTATAGAAGTTTTAGCAAATTAAATAAAAAATCAAAGCCTCTCTTTTCCGTGAGTATTCAAGCCCCTTCTCATTCCAAATTCATCAAGTTCTACCATTTTTGCAATAATTTCATTGTAAGATTCCCACACCAAAAGTCACCTTTTGCAACTGCACGACACAGCAGCCAGACAGAACCGGTATCAGTGCTGTGATACATGACTCATCCAGCATTTCAATCTGACGCCGTTTAGCAACGTATCATGTAGATGCAACAGGTTCTGTCTGGTCGTGTTCTCAACTGAGGTCACCGATCAATGCATCATGCTGCCAAGGCAAGTGTTGTCCAGCCGTTTGGTGTCAGTTGAGAAATGTGGCCGGATGAAACCTGTTGCGTCCACGATACACTGCTGGACGGCATCAGGTTGAAACACTAGATGGATCCAACAAACCTCGGACCCTCATGCGGAAGTCTAACCATTCATTGCGGCATGTGCATTTGTTCACGCCCCAGGCGTTGGTTGCTGAGTATTTTTTTGCTTAAACATAACCACATGCAGCATAATCCCTGCATGTGCTTTTGTCCATCCCTGCACAGCAGACACAGAAGGATACCTAGAGCGTAATATGCAGATGCAGAAGTCTACTGCAAAGCCGCAACATGTGACGACTTGGGTTGAGAACGTGTTGAGCAGTCAGACCGTTGCTATGACACTCTAAGGAACTCTCTGTAGATCTCCAGTTTGCAGATGCAGTCCATCCAGTCAAATCACAGCCATGTCATCAGAATAAATGTTGACACTGTTAAATTGAATATTTCATCTGGCAAAAAAAAGAAAAAAAAAGCTTTTATATTACCCTTTTTCATTTACCTTATCCGATAATGCTTTACATCCGTCAGCGTGGCTGAGGGCGCATCTATGCAATGCACGCAACCAAAACAAACAAACATGGAGGAGCTGGAAAGCGATTCTGAACGTGGAGATTCAGCACAAGACACTGACACCGACCAGCCTCCTTAAAACCAGGAGGAGCTGGTACCCAAAAGAGGGGCTGCTTCTGTTGTTTGAACGTGTTTTTTGGGTACGAAGTCAGACACAGAAGTAGGGGTGGGTGAATATACGAATATGTATTGCAGCTTTTTCCAGGAGCAGCAAAAATATCAACAATTCTGGCCTGAGATCAGCTGGGTCCTTCAAAATAAAAGCACCATGGGTTCTGCTTTGATTTATTTAATTATTACAATATTTAATTTAACTTAACTAACAGTGCTTAGTAAAGTATATTAAAAACGGTCCATGACTTCTTGCAAAGCTGGGAAATGTGTAGTGTCTTTGGAAAAGTTGCAGCTTGGTTCCTAAGGCCTTAATGTGTGCATATAGCTGGCTCTCCACTGCATTTTGTCCCTGGAGACTAATGTTCAGCGCACTCAGATACTTTGTTATGTCAATCAAAAAAGCCAAATCTGCCAGCCATACAGTATCTGACAGTTCTTGCATCGGTTATCCCTTTTCAGCCATAAATTGTCCAATCAAGAGGGAAAAATCGCTGCAGTGCGAGTTGTGTGATATACTACATCTTAGTATTCAGCCTGGATGTGTCAAGCAGGAACTGCTTAAACTGGCGGGTATAGGGCTTTAGAGCGAATAGCACTGATTGCCTTTATCACAGGTTTTCATAACATGATCAAATTTGAGATGTTGGGCCTTTAAGGCTTTGGAGGTCAAGCAGCTCCTCTGTTACGTTCATGTCATTGTCAACTCTTCTCAAAAAAATCGGTAGCTGTGCAGCGTCAGATGCATCTGTGCTTTCATGAAAAAACAATCAAAAGTCACTCCCCTGTCCCCCAATTGTCTCTGAATATGTCCTTGATTCTCCGTGCCACAGTTTTACGAGCCAGGCAAACATTAGAAAATTCTTGCTTCTTCTCGGGGCAAACGTTCTCCACTATTTTCATGACATAGTCTTTGATAAATGTACCCTCTGTGAAAGGTTTGCCATGTTTGGCGAATAACATGGCCACTTTGTAGCTTGCTTTGGTGACCTTTTCATTTGACTCACAGGCCTGTTTGAAGACTCGCTGTTGAGAGGCCAAAGCAGCTTGCAGTTGCTTCACTTTTTCAGCATGCTGACTCCCTGTTAGCTTGTCGTATGTGTTAGCTTGTTTTGTTTGGTAGTGTCTCTTTACAATGAATTCCTTCAACAAGGCAACAGTCTCTTGTCAAATTAGGCGAACACAATTGCTTCGATTTTCAGTGAAAAAATATTGTAATTCCCATCTCTCCTGGAAGCAACAGCCCTCACTGTCAACTTTTCTCTTTTTATTAACAGGTGCCATGGCAGAAATGAGCAGAAGGGTTCACAGTGAGGTCACAGAGCCAGATAGAGTTAGAGTGGTACTGCCACCATGAGGTGAAAAAGGTGAAAAGCGAAATTGCACTTCAAACCTTGTATGATTATTATTTTTATTATTATTATTATTATTATTTATTCTGGTTGACAGTCCTAGCAGGCCATAAATAATACATTATAAAACCAAACCGTGATAATGGGCTTTATAAAATTGAATTGAATTGAATTGAATTGAATTGAATTGAAATGAATTGAATTGAATTGAATTGAATTGAATTGAATTGAATTGAATTGAATTGTATTGAACTGAACTGTACTGAACTGAATTAAATTGAACTGAATTAAAATGAACTGAATGTTTCCTGGAAAGATCAGTCCAATCTCTTCAGGTAGTCCTTTCAACTCTAACGTGTGAGTGTTGGTTCAGTTGATCTCTGTGGTTTGAGTGCAGCTCATTGAAGAGCGCCAGCTGGGAGCTCTGCATGTTCCTCACTTTTGAATAATGGCAGACAGCCGAGGCACTCTGTGGTTGGAGGGAGACCTCTGAAGTTATTTGAAGCAAACAGAATCAAAATAAATCAAAGAGCTTTTGAAATCTAAATGTAAAGAAAAAGAGAATAGGGGGAGCTGTATGAAATCACAAAGACATGTTAGAATAACACCAAAAAGCTTTTCATTATTCACTCCAAAAATGTCTCGTTATCGAGGTGAAGAGCACATGAGCACTGTTTTTCTGCCGTTTGCAGGGATACTACGCCGATTTTCAACCACCTGTTTATCAGAATATTGTGGGTAGTGTGTGTCAATTAACACTGGTAAACTTCCCTCCATCTAACCAGTGCCTGGATATCCCTGTTCCCAGCATGGCAACACTCTGCTGCAGTACAGAAGTGGATCAAGAGACAGATGATTGAATCTAAAAATGAATTATGTTACTTCACTGCCTATTACTTTCTTGGCTGTAATAGCGAGAGTTTGTGAACAGGAAGTGGGTTCCATATTGCATCCTGCACAGTGAAAACGTAACGTACGCAGTAATGATATCTGCAGTGGGGGAGTTCTTGCCTAAACACCCGTCCGACCAATATCGAGCAGCTCCATTGAATGGGAGTGCACTATTAGCTGTCATAGCTGTCAATCAGATCATTTCTTTTAAGCCAGCCACTATTGTTTCAAAAGGACAAGGAGGCATTACGTCACCCACCAGCAGAGGTATTTATTTGTCTATTGCGGTGCAGTGCATTCTGTTAGTTGTAGGTTTTTTACCTCTTGAGCAAAAACATCCTTTTCTGTTTTCTCTGGTCATGTAGCACCAATTTCAAAAGTATTTGTGTCTTTCAACTGCAGAGATGGCCTAGTTTTAAGTGAGGATGCTCTTTTATATTTTTAAAATACTTGTTTAAATCTTAGAGTGTGGTTTACTTGAGATTCAAATGACTTCAGATCAGTTATGTTTTTAGGAGGGGTTATTCAAAAGACAAAAAGCAATGTCTTACAAACTCCCAGCTGCGGTCAGAATACAAGTATTTGTTTCAAACACAACTTCATCATGTTCACAGCCAGCACGGCTACAGCAGAACCTGGTTGGTTCTTGCAAGTCACAGAGAAACATAACAAAAGCAGACAGGTGACTGAAAAATACATGAGCAGGGAGTGTTTGTGCGTGTGGAGAGAAGTAGTGTTTGGAAAAGAACCACAGACAAATAAAACATTACAGTGTTTGTAATAAATGTGTTCCTGCTGATGAGTTCACTACAGCAGAAGTAAGTTGGATTCGCTTGAGCTCAGCTGGAGCAGGTTGTTGGAGCTGTTCCTCCGTCCCAGAGAGCTCTTCCTTCAGTATCCTCGGGGCTCAGCTCATTGCGAGCAAATGTTTTTCCCCTCCATCCATCAGAGCCCTGCGGGATCCACTCACCATGTCGTCTGCTTCTTCTTGTTAATGCCTCCTCTCCGAGCCACAACGACGTCCAGCCCGCTCAAACCCTACAGGGAAGCGGCTTCTACCTCCCTCATGTGTCTCCTTATGTTGCTGCTTTCTGCTCAGCTCAGCCAATGAATTATGGAGGAGAGCGGGACGACAGAAAGGCCCCAGTTCTGAGTGCATACTCAATGTTTGATTAGTTTAGAATGGAGCTGGGACGCAGATCAAGAGAATCCTTCGAGGAAACACAACACAAGACTAAGAGTTTGCAGCACAGCAAACAGTAGCATGCTGTCTTTGGGCACAGCGTGGTTAAAGCACCCTTACATTCTTACAATGCTAACATGGTAATGATTAGCACATAACCATCTCAATCATCACTTGATAATATGATATGATAATAATGACTTCATTTATATAGCACCTTTAAACACAGAGTTGAAGTGCTTTGACAAAAAAAGCAAGGCAGAAATGGGATATGTAGAAGGCAATACAACAACAGAAAGACAAACAGTCCTGTTTAAACACAAATTAGACAAAACTAGTGTAGAGTTAGGGTGAAATTAAAACAAAATTAAAACAAGAAACCTGGTTAGAACCATCTTGCTGTGAGGCAACACTGCTCAGTACTGCACCAATGTGTGGCCCGGATGCATCGTCATCATTTATTTATTTATTTATTCATTTAAGTATTGTTTGTGGTAATCAGCCTTTCCTCCATTTCAGGTAAGAACTTTTTAATGTAACTGACCTGCAGAAAAACATCATGTGCTCTGGTTTGTGTTGAGTGTTGTCAGATTGTCACTCCTGTTAGTCGGAGGATTTCTGCACAAAGCTGAACTTGTAGGAGTCTTGAGCGTTGGTATGGCAGCATGGGTTTTTTGCTTCAGCTCACAGTGAATGACGTCCTGTCATCTCTTCATTTTTGAGTCTGTAGGTGTGACTGGGGTGTAAGATTTGTTGTAGCTAAAGACTTTGTTTTTCTCTACCGAAATCCATGTTTCAAGCTTCTTCTTCTTCTTCTTCTTCTTCTTCTTCTTCTTCTTCTTCTTCTTCTTCTCACTCAGTGCGTTTACTTGATGTTAGAAAAAGTCAAATTGTTGTGTTGGTCTGACTTAAACTGGACTTCTAAAATACATGTAAACTTGTTGGTACCACTGAGACTGGACTTAGTCAAATTTCTCTAAGTCGGGCTAACACACCCAGATAATGCGATTGGAAGTTGAGCTATTCTGTCATGTAAACACCTCAGTTGAACTTTAACTGGCCGAGGCGTTCCGTGCGTGCTCTTGGCTGCCGCACTGGTCTCCCTCAGTAATTATGGATCGGGACTATTTGTTAGGTATGTGGGGAGAAGGGTCGCTGCAAAACAGGTAAAGCAATAAAAAAAATCTAGGCAGTAAAAAATTAATTAATTTTGGCTTATGTGAGGGACATAGAACTTGAAAAGGTAGTATTTTCTATTTATTTTAAATGAAAAAGTCACACCCCAGCTGCCCCCCTGCTCTGATAAGTAAAGTACAGTCTCCCAACACTGATGTGGAAGCTACATGATGTCCTGCTGTGGACGGGGTGGCAGCAAAAAATACTTTTACCACCTAAAAAACAGCATCATTGTAAGTGTTCACTTTATTTGAATATTGTCTCCTCTTTACCTTCCACAACAGCTGATGGAGACAGTGGTAGAGCAGCAGCTCTGCTGTTCAGTGGACTAATATCACTTTTGAATGTTTTTCTCTGTGGAGTTTGGTGTTTTTGATATAGCGGCTTCAAATCCCCGTCGGTAAGGGCTGTCTTACAGCAAGGTAAAGCAGTAAAAATATTCTGAATATAGCGTACACTTAAACTGATAGATGGCTTAAACTAATCAATGAAGATTAGCACTGTGACGCAGCAGTTTTACAAATAAACAGTTGTTATTGTGATTGAGTCTATTTCATAGACTGTATAGATAATTTAGGTTTATTGCAACTAGTTGAAAGCAGGCATATCTCCACCTGCTGTGGTGGAGTCGGACATACTTCCGTCGATTAATTGATTCTCCCCCGCTGCTTGTATACTGGGACGAGGACAGTAGTCCAATTAAATGGCCTAATGGAGCCATAACCGTAGCTCGACTAAACTGTGCATGTAAACTGACGGACAGACCAACACTTTCTCTCTTGGTTCACTCACAATAAACACAAGAAAAAGAAACTGTAGTTTGTATGAGCAGTCATAAGAGAAAATATTCTCACTTTAGCCCCTAAATAAAAAGTTACAATTGTAAACACATAATGATTGTATCTATATATGTAAAAATGATTCTCTTAGATGTAATGGAATTTCACTTCCGTGATCTCGACTTTCGTGCCAACCAAATGTTGATCCATTTAAGTCGTTTTCCCAACATGAAGCTGTCGGGAGGAAGATAACATTTTAACATACTGGCTGGTCCTTTGTTGTCATCTGTAAGCAGACTTAGTGCCCCACATAGTGAATCCCCGGCCGTCACTCGTCTCCTCTCCTCAGTGAAGCTGTGAATATTTCAGCAGTGAGCTGCAGGTTCTGGGTCAGTGTGTCAGTGTGTGATCTGCTGTGACAGACTGCACAGACACTGAAAGAGGGGCGGGGGGCAGAAAGTCTTACCACACTAAAGAGAAGGAAGAGGAGCAGTTCACTAAGTAAATCACTAACTGCTGATCACAGATCAGTGTAAATGATGACATTACAGACAGATACTGTAACACATCTGTAAGACTTAGTAACACTGATGAAGCTACTAATATGTTGCATGTGCAGTGGTAATGTGCACTGTTGTTTGTAAATGTACTGTTCGAAATCTCATTTGGAAACTCTTTTATCAATCCTGTATTGTATTAGCTTGGGCAGATGTGTCCGGTCCTGTTCCGCTTTGGACAGATTTCCATCAACTTTGCAATCTGACAGGCCAATCACAACTCTGTCTAATGTGGTTGCGTGTATGAGAGCATAGTCAGGTTTCTGTGACAGATGTGCGCAGAACGTGAGCGATATTTCCCAAATGTTGATAAAACGAAATTGTGAGATGACTGCGTTTACACTGAGTGATGTTCTGCGACTTCTCCTCTTGTGACAACATTCCAAGAAGCATGGCGATGGATGTTCAAAACATTAGCAGGTTTATTTCTATTGCAGCCACCACACTAGCCGTAATGCCCAATCCAAGGCCACATAGGTGATCGTCCAGGATTTCACACAGGAATCGTGGATTCAAAACTTCGGGATGATTAGCACAACTTCTGAAGAGTTATGTGATGCAATAACAGCTCTTGTAGCTCCTGCTGCATCATGAGGGAGCCAGTTCCTACTGACAAGCACATAGCCATAGCATCATGTGACCTAGAGAAGCCAAAATAGTGTTTCCATTGCAGTTTTGTGAAATATGGCTTTTCCGAATCACCTTAAATACCACCTCATTTAAGTGTAAAAAGATTAACAAGTCGATCCAAAAGTTTGGGCCTTTTCTGTTGTTTCAAATATAAAGTACGAGCAAAAACACAGACACAGATACAGATACAGACACACTGATTAGATATTACAGCTCATCTCTGCACACTGTGGTCTCTGAACATTTGTCTGTCGCTCAGTAGTTAGTCAAATGTTAAGTTGTTGTAAGTGGTTCTAGGTGGATTCAGTTCTGTCCAGAGGTATTGTGGTCTGCCTGTTTAAAGTGGCTCTTGGAAATCAAAAATGATCTAAGAGGTTTAAGATTTCACATTTGCTATTGTTCCAAAGATGCGTGTAAAAACTGAAAGACCCAAAATATCTTCTCAGTTTTAACATTTCCCCTTTTTTTTTTTGTTCATTTGTTTGTTTGTTTTTAGCACAGGATAAAGCGTCTGTGACAGCAGAGGTGACTCTTTTCCTTCCTTGTGTTGATCCTCATCATTTTCCTGAGAGCCAAAGTATTCTGAGTTTGTGTATTTCTTGGAGCTGAAGCAGCTTCTCCTCCTCCTGCAGCCTGGAGTTGAAAAGGGCACAGCTAATGAATATTCTAATCTGGCCTAGATTCCATGATAAAGCCTAGTAGGTGCTTTATGACAATGCCTATTACCATGTCTTTGAAATATGAAGTGTGTGTGGAGGGATGTGTGTGTGTGTATGTTTGTGCACAGGCAGGATTAATTTTTGGTTGCAGTCAAAGGTCGCTGCAGATAAACAACACCGCCCGCTGAACTTGGAAACACAGAGCGAGGGCTTTTCTGCTGATGAGGGCTTTTGCAGCCACATTAAATCAAGCCGTTTTCCAGGTCAGCGTTTGATGATCAATGAAATCAAGTGGATCGTTTATTTTTTTTTTTTTTTTGCTTCTTCTTCTTCTGGGCCACGAGTGGTTGCGTTCACCTTGCTCAGGTTTTCTCACCACAGCAGGCTCAGTGTTTGAGCTCAGAGTCATCTGACAGGAAGCAGATCAGATCAGGAGGAAGTAGAGGTTTAGGTGTGAGTTAGATTCACAATCTGATTTGCATCATTCTCAGCAGAATTTCATGTTTTGTGCTAAATAGCAAATATTGGCAGGCTAACATACTAAATTAAAACGGTTAGACTAAGTAATGTACTGCTGTGGATGGGGTCAGCAACAAAATGTAATTCAGCCACCTAAAAAAAGTCCCACATAAAAAACAATATTAGTTTAACACTTTCAAATTCCTTTAAAATGACATTTTTTTTAAATAATTTTTTTATTAGTTAAAAATAGGACTGCAACGACGAATAGATAAAAGTGATTATAATCAATTATTAAATGTGTTGGCAACAAAAAAAACGATTTGTTGTTTGTGCGATTATTACATCATTCGCTGTGTTGCGGGACTGTTTACGTCCCATGCAGACCAGAGAAGCCGGTGTTTTAAAGAGGCATGGCGGAGGCAGAGAGGACGTTTCGTATGAAAACTTCAAAAGTTTGGGAGCACTTCACATTATGCAAAACAAGGAAGTGTGTTAGCTGCAAAATATGCAAAATCACATGGTGTGGCACGCAAGCACGATGGTTATGATGCTACATCTAAAATGAAAATGAGGAGGGGGAGAGCTTAATGGCAGGTTCAGTTAAGTTATGACAAAAGAATGACATATGTTCAGTTGTACAATAAGGAAATGTAACGGTATATTGTAAAAACTGTCAACATTTTTTGAATTGTTTCATATTTGATTTTGGTATTTATTTTTTATTATTTATAATTTAATATTATTTTGACAGCTCAGGGATGTTCAAGCAACCTCCTGTTTATGTACTTTTTGCACTGTTGTCATTGATAATCTGTTCTTGAACAAAGTGATGGGAGAAAAAAAATGCTTATTTTTATTGATATGATTATCAAAATAATCAGTAGCTGCAGCTCTAGTTAAAAAAAATTGTGTTTATAACTAATTTAAATAGGTGCATAAAACTATAAAATAACCTTTAAATAATTTTTAAAAATTAGATGGACGAACTTAATTTTAAAACTTGTTTTAAAACTAATTTTAAAACTTGTTTATAATTATGATAATTATGTAGTTAATTACCATATTTATGAACACATCTTTCCAAGTTGATACTCATAAAATTAAAGTTGTATAAATATAAAACTTACATTTTATGAGTATATACATACAGACATATATACATACACATACACACATATATGTCTCACTGAATTTACACATATACACATACATGCATATTCATAAATTAAACATAATATGCATACATACATATATGTATGCACCTGCAAACATCCAAACACACGGTATACAGTTTATAAACAGTCATTAACATACATAACGTACATAACGTGGATACTAAGTCATAGACATACACACATGTCTTCAAAGTCTCTCCTGATTAATAAAACCTCTGTTAAATGAGTTTTTGTGCATCTTCTCAAAATGACAAATGCAAATTTGAGTGCAACACATTTGCCCCTTTGTTTGCAAAGTAATCAAGAAATTAATCTAATCTAATAGGTTATATTACTTTGATGAAGTAATTAAAACAGTTACGTATTACATTTTGACAGAGTTATCTGTAACCTTATGCATTTCAGAAGTTGCCTTCCCAACACTGACTTAGACTGATACAGATTTTTAAGTTGTGTCTGTGTCTGACCGCTGTACCCTAGCTTCTCCTAACTGGGACTATGCTGACTGACATTTACTTTATGTAACATACTATCTATGAAAAATACTGAACTATCCCTTTGACATGGTGAACACTATATTGGCTTAGCATCAGCATATTAGAGCTGTCTTTGTTAGCATGCTGATGTTAGCATTAATGTGCTGTGTGGATTTGAACGTGACGTTACGTTGCACTGCAGATAAACTCATAAGAAATATTTCTTATTACAAGAGACTGGCTTATTTTCTCTTACTGCTCCATTTTTCTCTTCCAGAATGACCTGGAAACAAAAACATGCCAGCGGGCATGAATCACCCTCTGTGGCCCTCAGGGGACATTCATCATGCTCCCATGTGTGAACAGGTGACTCCAATCTAACAAGGTCACCTTTTCTCCTTTAGTTTATAATAAACTATTAAAAATGTTCCACTGTTTGTATTAAACTATTTCCTGGACAGTGTAAGGACAACCAGTTGTCAATCACAAATAATGTTTATTCTCCACTTTAACACCACTGTGTCCTTTTTGTCCCTCAGGAGTCAGCTGGAGGTAAACTGACAATTTCAAAGTGATTCTTCAGAGCGAAAGGAGTAGCAGGAGTTTGTCCTCCTGGTGTTGAGAAGAAGTGATTCTGTGCTCTTTCACTGTTTAGCTAGGATGAAATGTCAGAAATTAGAAAGATTTTTCATCATCAAAAGTATCAATTCCAACTGTAACACAAAGTGCCCTTTGTCTTTCCATTTCGTCGATCTCCGTGTCTCCGTCCTCATACCTGTTCATCAGCGTTTGTGTGTGAAGGAGAAACAGTGTCTGCATATTTGAGAAAGCATCAGTGTCCTTTGCTTGTTTATCTTTAAGATGCTCTTTTCTCGTATGAAAAATGCTGCTTAAGTCTCTTTTCCACTGCACAAAAAACCTCAAAAGACTACAGTAGTCAGCAGCTCGTTCTCATTACGAACTCGCTTCACGCTTCACGCTTTGAAAGTGCTTTCGGCGTAAGATTGTGACGCCAAAAGCCATTTTTCACATGCACATGAGACGCTGCTGGATGACGTCAGGAGAAAACGTTGCCAGACATAAATTTATACACCACCTGATGGCACTTGCTGCGTCCACATGGAACGCGGCAGGACGGCATCAAGTTTAAACACTGCCTCTTATGACATAATAGGGTGGTGGACAGCACTTGGATTTGTATTTTTTTTTTAAAAAAAGGTACAAAATCACTTTCATATTAACATGTATTTGCATTTCTGTTTTTTTTTTGTTAACTTCCGAGTTATAGGGAATATAGTTGCAAAGTTATATTCTCTCCCTCTGTTTTTCAGCAGATCTTCTTTGTTTGTTTTTGGTCATAGAAGATCTGTTCTATTTGACAAGATCTGTGGAAATAGAGATTGCCAGAATCAATGGCGGGGATAGCGTCAACACCACATGAAAATGGGGTCAGAATGAGACTACTTTTCTGGTAATTCATCAGCTGTTCTCAGGACATTTCATGTATCAGACCAACACTTAATCAGGACCTTCACTCCTGAAAAATAAGAGGCATCAGACTACAGCTGTAATAAGTCATACATATTTAAACAACGTTTTTTCCTCTGCTGCAGTGTCTGCCTTATTGACTGGTTTATTGAGCATCTTTGGCACAAATATTTTATTTGGATGAATTAAGCTCTATCTTATCACATTATCAAGTTGCAGTGTGAGTGTGCACTCAGTAGCTGTGTCATGTGATATCAGATCAGAGGTTTGTGTCAGAAGGAAGAGAGATACTCAGTAAAATGACTCAAAACAGGTTTGAAGCTAAAGAAACTTGATGGGAAAATATTTTAGAAAATAGACATGCAGTTTGCCACTAACAATCAGTTATGGCCTTTCACCCTCTATCGAGCTCAGAGTCAGAAAAAATGTTGCTTATTATATCCATTTGAGAAATTACAGGCTATGTAGAAATGTAGATATAATAAATATCATTTGAGACTTTAAAAAGTTCTGTTGGCCTCAGGTGAGTGAAATCTCAGGTGACTGGAAGGACTGAACAAGGAGACGCAGCACTGCATGTCTGCCTCCACAGGCTCCTCGACAGTGATGGAACATCCTATCGTGTGTGTGTGTGTGTGTGTGTGTGTGTGCGAGCGATGGCAGACAACCAGATGGCTGATGGGAGGGGACTTGACAAAAGAGGTGAACTGTACCAGAGGGGGAAATCTGAAAGGAAAACATATATTACATGATGTGCCAATCCAGAATTCCATAGTTAATTAAGAACACAAAAAAGTCATTCAGAAAATCTGTAAAACACAAATTCGCTTTACAATCTGCTGTTAAAAACTTATTTGCAGCTGAAACCCTCCACAAGTGATCAGACTAGATAGAATCACCATGAAGCTTTATCCTCCCGCTGCTCTGACCCTGATCACACTGAGGAGGCTTTTTACACTGAGAGGCATCTTGCTACATACATTATAATATATATTTACTTTGATTAGATCCTCTTTGTTTTTTTTTTTTATATTTGTTCTTAAGACATTATTGTGGAGTGATACATTTATTACATTGCTCTTAAAAAGACAATATATTCAGTCGTACATATGCAGTATTTATTTGCATCTGATGGCCTTTAGTAAAAAAAAAAAATTATATAAATGTTTAAAGTTTGTTGCTTTGTGACTTTTACCTGAAAAGTGGCCAGCCCGTTTTCATTCTCAAGTTGTCAAACACTGCTGCTTTGTCAGTGCGTAAGATACCGACGCAAAAGCCACCTTTCGCAGTAGTGCGCTATGTCGGAAGCTGTCGTGGCAGTATGTGTATGTTTTCAAATATGATGACCTGGTTGCCAGGGTAACAGCTTTGGCATCTTTCCTGCTCTCAATGACAGGCGCGCACACACACACACACACACACACACACACACACACACACACACACACTCTGTCCAGATGGGCCGAGCGAGTGGAGCGTCACCAGAGGAGCGAGTCACTGTGGCCCCAACAGATTTTGGCCCCAGGATTGTCTCCAGCCCCCCGCGGCCTTCTGGAGATCAGCCAGACGGCGAGCTGCGTCACTGTGCTGCTGCTACTTTGTGTCGAGGTTTACCCCAAAATATCACCCACACGTTACAACTAATGACACTTTGAGATGTAAAGGAAGACATTATGACTCACAGTGTGAAGCGTTTCATTGCTCTGTCGGCTGCCTTAAATAATAAAGCTGGTTCTTCTCAATATCTCACCAACTATTTGTTGTGATGCAGTCTAGACCTGCTGTTAGACTGTTACAAACCTCCGAATCGCTGCCTACAGCTTTGTTTGTTTTTTTTTGACATTTTACATGCACAAAATAGTCTGGCTTCAGAAAAAGACAATATCCCTACTAAGCTTTTTACATGGCCAATGAAAAAGATTCCACTAATGCAGTTGTTTACACGCAGCCATGCATAATTTGATAAATGTCCATTAATATGTCATTTATAAAATCAAAATGTGGAGTAGATGAACAGCTGGAGCTGCTTGTCACTTTGCTTCTCTGCATCCAAATCAGATTTTTTTTTTCACAGTTTTCTACCAGCGGCAGACTTGTCAGACTCTCTTTTCTTTATTTACCTTCTTAAAAAGGTCATTGCGCATATCCTAAAACTTGTTGATATCCAAGTCTTTTATAAAGTTTAAAAGCAGATTGTTTCTCTTTTTGACCAGAAATATGTGATTTTCTTTTGAAGTGGAGTTAAGATCGGTGCATCTCATACCGACGTGAAAGGGTGCTTTTGTAAGTCAGTATGAGATGCTGAGGAACGTAACAAAGCGTTGGTATTTGATGACCTGGAAATGAGTCGAGAATGCACACTGTGGCATGCACTTCACATCAGACAACACTTTCCTCCTGAGCTGAAAATAATAATTGAATCCTTTTTTTCTGTGTTGCAGGTGTGTCAGCAGCTGTGAAGAAGACACACACGTGTAAGTTCAATGTTTTTTTTCACTCTTTTTTGTGGCTGTCTGTTGTGTGGAGCTGTGAGTGAGTACCAAGTCTGGTTAAACTGGTCTGGTTTGGTGGGAGTTTTGCTGTCATCATTGGTGCTTCTGGTTGATTTGAGACAGTGACTGTTGGACTGCTGGTGGATTTTGGGTTGAACAAGGCATCCAAGATGCTGGTTGTGAGCCCAGGAGTTGCATTCACTCCCCAGAATCCCTAGCTCTGGGACAGACCAACATGTTCTCATCCCAAGTCATCACATATTGCCGCGTTGCTGTTGACATTCCTGGAAGCCGCTACCATGATGTCAACACAAGTACATAGTGGGACTACACTGCCTGAGATTATGTTTAGGCAACAGAGGCATTTGGCAACTGACGCCAGGATGTCAGCAAACACACATGCTGGCATGTATAATTAAGATAAGGGGAAGGAGGCACATGGTGAGGTGTAGAAAAAAAAACATCACATTCAGACAGGAAGTGAACACCAGACTCCTGCGTGAAAGTCTAGGGTTTGTTGGACCCATCCATCAACCCTCTCGCCCGCTCAGTAGTGATCTTTGTGCTCCTTATATTACCTCTGCACCAGCAGCGTTTTACCCTGATGCCGTCCAGCGAAGAGTCAATGAGAATGGTTCTGTTCTGCCATGTTCTCAGCTGATGCTGTCAGTCACGCATCATGCAGACAAATAAGATGGCTTTTGGTGTTTGGGATTTTACACCGAAAGCACTGAAAAGGTGGCAGTATTTGACCACTTTGGAATGAAAATGGACTGGACAGGCCTCTATCTGTTGAGATGGTTGTCACAGATGGATGTTGTCACCCATAATTCCCAACATAGAGTTCCCATCTTTACCTTCAACTCTTCACTTGTGTGTGTGTGTGTCTACAGATAACTGTCACTCAGTAAAAACAATAGGCAGGTTTTTGTTATCCCTCAAATTGCGTATATAGAAATTACAAATACATAACAGCCTACTGGAAACACTTCAATTTCAAGAGCAAAAAAACAAAACAAAACGCTTATAGCAAAAAGTTTTTATGCTCACAAGAGATGGTATTTCACGTAATTCAAAAAAGCCCTATTTTCACAAAACTGCAATGGAAACACTTTTTGGGCATTTCTAGGTCACATGATGCTATGGCTGTGTGCTTCTCAGTAAGAACTGGCTCCCTCAGGATGCAGCAGGAGCTACAAGAGGTGTTATTGCATCACATAACTCTTCAAAAGTTGGGCAGATGATCCGGAAGTTTTGAATTCACAATTCCTCTGTAAAATCGTGGACTATCACCTCCCAGAAATCCCTCATACATGGCCTCTCCCACATATAGAGGGCTTTTCTATTACTGATTGCATAACCCACGTATGTCGCGTTGGATTAGAAATAATGACGGTTAGTGTGGTGTCTGCAAAAGAAATAAAGCTGCTAATGTTTTATTAGCAGTTTAAGATCCATAACCATGCTTCTTGGAATGTTATCACGAGAGGAGAACTCACATAACATCACTCAGTGGAAACACAGTCATCTTGTAATTTTATTTTATCAACATTTCTAAAATATCGCTTAAGTTTTGGGCAAATCTGTAACGGAAACCTGACTATTGTTTAAGAAATTAAGGTGTTGAGATGTGTTATCTGTTGAGATGGTTGTCTCAGATGGATGCCATCATTTTGGGGATATGCTCTGTGGATTATTCAGAGTAATTAAGACACATTTCATCTCTGTCATCTCTGTCGAGTTCTTCAGATATGACTTTTTTAAATACATAAAGCCCTTCAAACTATATTTAATTCACCTTGATAGTACTGGGGTGGATAAAGCAAAACTGTGCATGACCAGGTGCCACTGGAGGCTCAGTAATTTGAAATATTTCTTTCAGTAATTTGGGTGAACTGACTCTTTAGAGATGTGTGGAGGAAGGTGGTCTCAGCTGAACTGAAACATATTCACTGGATGAGTTTTTAATGCAGCTCTTGCTCTCTGTGGTGCACTGAAAGTTGATGTTTTCCTCATTAGAAGCGGTTTTTACTGTTGAACATGAGAGAGTTGGGAGTGTGCAGAATAGATGAGGATGAATGTGTGACTGGGGACCGCTGCCAGAGCTGAGTCTCTCTCATTAGAGCTGATAAGGATGGATAATGAATGTGAGATCCTCCTGCCGTCATCTGTGCGTGGGATGATCGCAGGGAGAAACGCTGATCCTTCAGGCGCTGTGGAGGCATTTTCCAAACAACTCGTAACGTGCTGCTGTGAATCTATTGACTGGGTGTGATGAGGGGAGGCGGAGAGCTCCGCCGCCAGCCGACGAGCCTTTCGGAGCGTAAATCGTCCCCCTGTTCTGCTAATTTGGAGGAAGAATGAAGCTCCTGCTGCTCCTCAGTTTCCTCTCTCGGCTGGCAGGAGTGGTTCTCGCCTGCAGCCCTCACGTCTTCAGCACACTGATATTTTCTCTGCCGGCCTGTTTCCAGGCTTAATCGTTTTCAATGATGCTCCGCAGCTCAGCCGGGATTTGTTTTGTGAAGCAGAGTGGGATGTTGGTTGAAGTGCCCTGTTAGCTCGAGCTGCACTTCAGCCCTTTCAGTGACTTAACTTTATTTTTTAAGGAAGTTTTCAGTTTTTTCTCCACTGCACAGATCCACTGGAGCAACATGGGAGCATTGCTCAAGGGATCTTAAATACCTCACTGTCATAGAGGCGGGTGATACAGCAGGTCAGCTGAAGTCATGTATAAAGTTAGAATCTATGAGAATTTTTTTCGGCTTACATTGTATGATCTGAGCCCATTTCTGACCAGAGGCCATTTTCGTACAGCATTCGTCAGCAGTGCGTGATGGCAGCCTCGCCATAGTGCAGCGTGTTTCATGCTTGTGGTATTCACATGTGCAGCGTTGCTGCATGGCTGCTTGCTGCTATGAGTTTTGCATTTCCACGTTCATAGGCACAAATTCCACTCATTTTCTGAAGCCGTGCAGCTCCTGCATTACTGGCAACATGGTCCTGCAAATATTTCAAAATAAAATGCCCAATGTCAACAGTTGATGGGATTGTGTGCACAGAGATGTTGTCGGAGGGCTATTAATTTGACAGGGAAGCAGGGAAGTTTGAGTAATATAGACAGCTTTTTATTTCCTCATTTCTGTGGCAGAGACTTTTAAACTACAGTAAAAAGTGGCAAGCATTTGTTGTGGGAATCACAGTGACGAAAGTAGGCAGCACAAGCATGTGTGGTCGTTGTGATGTCTGTATGTCCTTAGCGATGCTGCTCTGTCTTTCCCGATGATGGAAACAGATTTTTTTTTATCATGAAAAGTAATTAATATTCAGCCATGACACACAAACACACCAACTGTGTCATTTGTGCTTTATTTAATCACAGGCAAAAGGAGTTAAAAAGAAGACATTTTTTGGGTCATTAACCGATCTTATAACCATTTAACCCTTTGAAACCTAGATCGACTTTTTTTTTTCAAGAAATCAGATGCAATGTACAGGCATTTAAACTCATAAACCTCAAGCAAATGGGTTTGATTTCTTCAAAAGACAATGAGCGAATCGGTAAGAATATGTTGCAGATTTAGATATCATAATTATTTATTTAAAAACATGTTGTAGAATTATTGCTATTTCCAGGCACTTCTTTTCTCATAAATAATTTACTTGTTTGCTCTGGATTTTATTTATTTTTTATTTTTTGGCTAATATTCCAGGGATTGGGCATGGGGTTTTACTTTTTTTCTTTATTTTTTTCTTGCTAATTTTGGGGTCATTTATATTAAGTTGTTCATTCCCTTCCTCCCATGTTTTTAAAGGAATTCAAGTCGATTTTCCTTGGGTTAATAGGTGATATATGCCCTAAATCAAATCATGTGCATTAAAGTTCCTCTGTGGGCATTAATCAGATCCCCACCAACTCAGAACCAGAATTTTTTTTAATTTTTTTGTTTTCATGAAAAACCCTTTAATGAGTTAAAATGGCTTTGATGTCACTTTGCACCTTTGTGGTTGAAGCTGGAATTGCAGCTTGATTGACAGAAATAAAGTGTTATTGCTTCATTCTTTCACAGAGGTTAAAAACCTATGCTGTTTCAAAGCAGATTTTTTAGCCTGTTAATTTGCACGCATATCTGCTAAAGTCTTTTTGTGGTTATGATGCAAATATCTGCGGGTATGCACTAGTATTAGATACATCTTATTTCCCATTGACAGGGTTAAGTGAAACTTTACTTGCAAGATAAAGACAGCTACGTTGCTACGTGTGGCTTCTCCACTGATACCCCTCATTTCACTGCAGTATTCTGCTTTTTTGTGATGTAACAAACCCTGGAAGTCAGAATCCCTGTTATTGAGACTGCCTTGTCATATACTGCAGCTCCAACAGGAAAATGCTCAACCACAACACTGGCTTCTTATTACGCTAATGATATGTCTTTAGCATCTGAAAAAACACATCACTAAGGTTAAAAATGTGATATTCTCTTGAGAAAAAAATGATCAAAATCAATGTAGAAGGACATGAACTGAAATTTCAGCAAGTGAATGACAGTGCAGCTTCAGCTGAAGACCCAAGCACTCACTCTACCTCTCCCACTCACACACACATACAACGCACAGGCATGGATGTACAGGCTCTTTCACACTAACACACCACACACTCAAACACACACACACACACACACACACATACACATACACATACACACACAAACGGCATACTTGCGCTGTGCACTGTCCACACACTGACTGGGGTGAAGCGGGTTCCTCAGGTGAAAATGACGGGTCAGTCATTAAGGATATCTCTCCCTCTCTCTCCTGTAACATTACCAGTGGCTTCCTTTTAGATGTTTCTGTCCTTAATGTCCACCTCTTGTTTTTCAATCTTTTTATAAGCGAGGTAAAGCTATAATGAAAGCATAGGCTACGCGAATTGTTGCTCTGTTACTTGGCAAGCAGAAGCGGCACAAATGAGTTCAGCACTATGTAGCCATCCCCACCTGTGTGTGTGTGAGTGTGTATATATATATATATATATATATATATATATATATATATATATATATATATATATATGGTCTTTTTTATCCTCATAAACACACCTATATAATGCTGATATAAATACAAAAAATAAATAAATACATTTATAAATTATTTATATATATATATGTATATATGTGTGTGTGTGTGTGTGTGTGTGTGTGTATATATATATATATATATATATATATATATATATATATAGTCCAATATACCCTCTCCTCTGATAGGCTGACAGCTCTGTCAGTCAGAGCGGTATGCCATGGGAGGGCGGGGCCAGAGAAGGCAGACTGATGATGTCACAGTCACATGGATCCTCATGTGGTGCAGAGAGCAGCGGAGGATGTCAGTGCTGAGAGAGAGCTGCTGCTGATCACACACACATACACACACGTTCAAACACTCCTGGTACTGTCTCCTCCATGAGTCTGGACTATAAATATGTATTTTGTGATTTCTGCCATGAAAGGTAAGAGTTAAAAACTTTTTGTGTCTGTGTTATTCAGTGTGTGTGTGTGTGTGTGTCTTTAATGATGCATCCTGAATCATGACACATCTTCATCTTTTCTTTTTTTCATCTTTATCTTTCTGATCTCATTCTCAATTATCACTTTGTTGATTGTTTTTTTTGTGTGTCCACACGACCCCTGACAGAGATGTTCTTGTGTGTGAGAAGATGCTCCACTCTGTCTCTGTTTGTCCTCGTCAAAGCATCCCCGACTAAGTGGAGTGTAGTCTAGTTTCAGTTAGTTAAACAGGTTGTTTTCTCTCTGTTCAGCAACAACACTGTGTTTCCCCATAGAGTGCAGCTGTGTTTAGTGAAAAACTGGTTTGAGTGTTTAGTTGTGTACAAGTTCTCTTGTGTTTACTGTGCAGCCTTGTAACACAACACCTTCACTCACTGAGTAAATACTATTTTGGGAGATGTCAGTCAAATGAATTGCACTGTAAAGGAATGTGATACGAGAGGAGATGAGGTGAGTGTGTGTTTTTGTGTGTGCACGTGTGTGCATGTGTGTGGCATGAAAAGGAGGATGTGAAATGAGGATGTGGTAGAATGAAACCTGACTGGGTTTTAGTCTGCACCCTCTAAAGACTCAAAGATCAATAATCAGTTATATGTAACTTTTTAGCAACATTGTGCATGGCAATATTCTCCTTCAATCCATCACTTTGGTCCAGACTGAAATTTCTCAACAACTATGGGATGGATTGTTATAAAATTTTAAATGGATATTAATGTTCCCCTTAAGAAAAAAGCCTGCATGCTGTGATGAACCTTTGAGTTTTCATTTGGCCCCAACATGAGACTGAAGCTGGGTTTTTTCGTTTTTTTGTTTTTTTAATCGGGGAATGTGGTTATTTAATGTATTTAATGGATTTCATTTAAAATTATTTCAGGCATTCATGTTCTCCTGGGGATGAGTTGCTATCACTTTGGTTTCCCCTAAAAAAAAGAACTCAACAAAAAGCACATAGGGCAAATAGAAATCAACAATATTTTTTCTTTTTCTTTTTTTTAACACAGAGTTATTCAAAGCTTAACCCTAACCATAAACCTTATTAAATCTAAGCCCATCCCATCCCACAGACCTCTTTCATGGATCGCAAGTGGGCAGTGGTATTATGAAGCAGTAAAAATGTCCAGGAAAAATTGGAAAATAAGTTAAATAAAATAAAATAAAGTAATTCTAGACAGAATATTGGTAAAAGTAATGCTGAAAAATAAGAATAAGAAGAAATAATGAGAAAAAAAAGTCACTGATGTCCAGGGCACTGGGCCCCTCCATTGAAAACCTAAGAAGGACAGACTAGTGGTCACAACCTAAACACAGATGCACAGGCACGAACGCTATGGTGCATATTTAAACTAGGGCGATCTTACACAGGTGTATGTTAAAATGATTGTTGTGGATTTTTGAAATTGGGCTGTATAAGGTACTTACGTATAGTCAGTGTATTACATACAGTTGCAGAAACAGACAGGGCACACCCCACAGCTCAGCATTATCATTCTGTATAGAGGGGTTGATATCAACATGTGTTTTAGCCACTTTAAAAAATGCCCACCTAAAACCTCAACATCAGTCTAAGTGGATGCTATATTTAGAGTATTTATTTTCCTTTGGCAGTGCTTTTTCATCTGCCGCCATTCAGCTGTTAGGGTCAGAAAGTGCTATTAGCGTCTGTTACGCAGTCTTATTGAAATGAAACTTCACTTTGAAAACAGTCTTAATAGATCGTCCACTTAGACTAATATTGTATTTTTTAGGTAGGCCCTATTTAAAGTGGCTAAAACAGGTTTGATATCAACCCCTCTATACAGCATGGTAATGCTGAGCTATGGGGCGCTCAAACCATTTGTTTCTGCAAACCGGGAGCGTGCCGATCGCCAGCTACTGTATGTAATACATTGACTATACATATGTATCACATACAGCCCCACTTCAAAAGTCCCAAACTATCATTTTAAAGTTGGCATTTTTTTAACCAGCATTTTCTGTGCAAGAAAAACAAAAGGTTTGGTGTTTGAAAGTTGAAGGTACACTTAAGCAAAATTCTACAGTCACTCCTAAACTGTGAAAAAAAAGCTAAAAGGTCTCTGAGGTATATGTCACATATAAAGGTATGAAGGCTTAAAATACAATTGTTGATTTTTGCATTTTCCACTGAGAATGATGTATCGTCAGCATAGCTGTGAAAATGGCCACAAGTGACTAATGATCCTTTGATGATTGGAGCTAAGGAGAGACAACAAGCCTTATATCTGTCCCACACATCTCCTGTCCCAATCCATACTTTTACAAACCTACTTAACACTTTCCCAGCCACTGACGAGATATTTCGTCAGTCTGTTTTCACTGTTATACAGTAGAGGGCGTTGTTACAGTTCTTGTGAAATAGAACACCACTGCCGTGACTGAAAACAAGGAAACAAACAACACGTGCTGGAAACCGGAAGGAGAGGACATAACTTGGCGACCTTCTCATCATATTGAGCAGGTTTAAAAAAAGCAACTGATGATGAATTTATGAGGGACTGCGGGCTGCGCGAGATAGCTTATTCTGCAATCACATGGGATGTGGCAAACTGGATGTCATTTTAGTGAATGAGACCAAGGCGGTAAAATTAGGCGAGTCCAGCAGAAGAATACCGGCAATGGTAGATGTCTTTGCTGTCCAAAGTAAAAAAAAAAAAAAAATCCCTTTCTTTTTGCCATCCTCCAGAACAGAATTTTTCCCTGGATCTTGCATAGCTCCCACACATGGAGAGAACATGGCCGAGCTGGAAAACAAAAACACCAGAACTGTTAAAAAACATAAAGGGAATTGAACTTTCTTTACATTTTGGAGGGAATTTTTAATTTTCATTTTAAGTTTGCAATGGAGCATGAAGAGAAAGCTTCTTTTTATGGCTATAAAAATTGCTACAATAATTACATGAAATAATAGATACAAAATAATGAATACATTGATTCCATATTTTTGCCACATCACTATGGCAACACATCGTCATGCGTATTGTATTTTGCCTTCCTACAATCTATTGGATTTTTTTATTTATTTTTTGTCTCGTGCCGTCCAGGAGATGTTGGCGGTCTGCCATCTGCTGGATTCCATGTGAACGCAGCACAAGTCTTGTCTCATTTGTGGACTTAAGAAACAATAAATTATTCTAATTCATTGCCGCATATTGCTATTTTCCAAGCTAGCTGTTGAGTTTTTAACAATACAGAAGCAGTCGTGTTTATATCTAAAGTAAGTTGGAGAAGAATATTAAGCCTCTTGTGACCTCTGTGAGCCTCTGGCTCGTTGTCATGGTGGTAGGGGCCTGAGTTTCATCACTACCCTTGCCAGCTGAAATGGGCTAACCCCTAAATTCCACTAGGTCCGTCAACGGCGCAGACATTCTAGACAATGCTCATGGTTCCACCGGGCGCGCCTGCTCCATCTTTAACTTGATTTTTCTACGCTGATATGTACTTGTATAACTATCAAGATGAGCATGTTTTTGTTGACTGAAACACGGCCAAAATTCTTTGATCTACTTCATCATGGCTGGACTTCAGGCTGCAGCACAACAAAGTTGGCAAAAACATTAATAAACAGAATTACAACCAACAGAAAGGGACAGCATTCATATATGTAGCCTACTCAGGCATGGTAGAATCGCAAAATTCAAGTAAAGATTGACCACAAAATGACAAAATAAACACAATCTCATAAAGTTGTCGATTCAGAAACGCTCACGGACGTTCCAGGTGGGATAAAGAGCCACGTGGAGGACGGAGCAAAACAGCGTCTCAGCATCAGCAACTTAGTGCTGTAGGAATCAAGGCATAAGTCAATGGTGATGATGAACGTGTCCCTCGTCTCCCTCACCCCCACCAACAGAGACACTAACACGGCTGATGACTGTGTTTTTGTTGCCAAAAGGCTGTATCCTCTGTATGGTGGCATCTTTAGGCTCATCAGTCTGTTGGATCTGGTGATGCAGTATGTTTTGGCTTTTGGTTGTCACTGTGTCAGAATATAATGAAACTGGCGAGTGAATTGTCAGCAGAAGTTGCACTTGCAGTGCCCTCCACTGGCTAAATTAGATCAGAACCTCGTTCTTTTTCTCCAGCCTGTTTATGCCTGAAAGCTGGGACTCAGTGCTGAGATATTAAGTTTGATGATATGCTCTCAGAAGCTTAGGTTTACATGCTACATGAGACAGCTGGTTGATCATCTCCTTTAAAACATCATCCCAATAGTGTTCAGGTGTCTGATAGTGGGGACTTTATTTATTGATTGATTTAATCCTTCGGGGCCATTTTAATATTACACACACTCAGATCGCTCTGCACACAAAATGCGCTTTTCAAAATCAAGCTTTAAAAAACATTATACATTATTGGGATTTTTTCTGCTTAAATTAAGTCAATTTTCTTTCCATCAACATCAGTCCTCATCATGAATATCAAATATTTATTAATTTTCACAATTTTAATCCTTAAAATACCAGTTTTTTGTCATGATGGCACATGTTTTTAGATGAAAAAAAGGAAGTATTTTCAGTATTCTGATTGTCACAGCCTGGTATATGTCAGTGATTTGCAGCAACCCTGACTGTGACAGTGCACCTAGTGGAAATAGCATGTATTTTCTCCATATGCGAACTATGGTAAAATAAAATTATGTCATCAGGGTAGAAATATTAAAAATTACAAGTTCTAAGGAAAAAGCCCAGAATGACACCTAGAAATGCTTGTTTTTACGCTTTGATGGCTGTGGGATTAAAACTTTGAGTTTGAATTTGCAGTTTGAATGGGTATCAGTGGCGTCTTTTTTGCACTGTCTGAATGTTTTGTTCTTGTTTTGTGAATTTGTTTCCACAGCGTATTTTAGACCTATTGTAGGAGCTGAGCTGGAAATTCACTGATTAAACAAAAATACACAATCTTGCCAAAATGTATGTCATATGCATGAACACAGCCAAAATTATCAAAAAATGAAGAATAAAAAGTGTGTTAAATGGTCCCAACAGTCACTGTGGGTTAATGTGTTTTCAGATAAGTTGTAGTGGAGCATGGCACTGTGTTTTATCTCTCACTGCTCGAGAAGGTGGAGTCCGTAATTTATGAATGAATCTTGTAAACAGTAGAATTTTGTCTCCAGTTGCTTGGTTTTGCAGAGCATTTTGTGTGTTTTTTTAGAGTTTCTCTTAATCTGAGCTGCTTTCTGTCATTTCTGTACCAGCGGAGTCACTTTAGGAGTGGAGTAGATTGTTTTATGTACTTTGCCAGTTTCCCCTTCGTTATGGAATGAGCAGTATAGGAAGACAGTGGTGTGAAACAGTTATATAAGCACATCAGATCATTTTATTTCAACACATCGATCACAGGGCTGTCGTTGCTTTGTATATGAAATTAAAATTCTTGTTCAAACCTAGGACAAATTTTGACTGGAAATGCATTTTTGGAAAATATTTCAACATCAAAGATAATTCCTCTCAGACAACCTCTCATTAAGTGGAGTTCATAGTGTTGGTGTTTTCTTTTTACATTTCTGCCCAAATACTGATGCTGACTGAAGTCTTATAGTTTTCCTAACTTTAATAGTTAACCAACACACATTTCACTTTCACGCCTTGGCTGTTAGTGTTTTTCCTTCAGGAACATACATTCATTCATTCATTCATTCAGACTGTTCAAATCTGTATTTTCCAGGCTTGGCTGTGTGTGTGTGTGTGTGTGTGTGTGTGTGTGTGTGTGTGTGTGTGTGCGCGTGCGTGCGTGCGCGCGCGCGTGCGTGCGTGTGTTTAAATCTGTCTGGTGCAGATTCACAGTCTGTCAGAAAGAGCTGCAGGAGGCGTTTAGCCAGCCTGTTATGTCACAGGATTACAACAGCCAGGAGATTATTTAACTGTTCTCTGCAGGGGGGTTGGCGGGAGGTGACATCACTTCCACCTCAGCCACAAAAACATGAAGAAATTGCCGAAAATGGCGTGCATCAATCCAACTTCTTTTATTTTCTCATGCAACTGCTGCATCTGTGTCCTTCAACCCGTCACATCACTGATGGACTCAGGGGCCTGGACCCTACATGGTGCCAACATGTTAAAAAATGCAGCAAAAGCCTCCTTATGGACAAGCCTGTGATAGAGAAAAACAGCGCTGGTTCTCAAACTGTGGTATGTGTACCACTGATGAAACGCAAGCTCCCTCTAGTGGTACTCAGAGGACTCCCCAAAATCTTGAAAAAAATGAAATAAGGTAATGTAATTGTACTGATAAAATTCTATCAGAATACTATATTTTGAATTAATATCATAAACTATAAAAAATAATAGACATAGCTACTGTGACATAACCCGCTGATTTGTGGACTTCCAGCACGTTCTCATCCCAAGACATCACGTGCTGCTTTACAGAGGACTTCCGTTTCTACATATCATGCTCTAGCTATCCTTTTGCGTATTCTTTTTATGTTCCGGGATGCTGCTGCACAGGGCTTAATTTGAGCCAGATCCCACATTGGATCCGGAACCTATTTACTTGGATCCGACACCTCCTGTCTCACTATGAAAATATGTATTTATATTTAATGTTACCTGTGTAGTTAGCCTTTATTTCCCACTGAAGTTGCACAAAAATCCCTTGTTAGCCTATTTTAGATGCCTTTTAAACCAGATTTTGAGAGAGAGAGAGAGAGAGAGAGAGAGAGAGAGAGAACTTCAGGTGATGCAGCGCACAGGGTTTGGGAGTTCTGTGCTCCTCGAGTGAGCTGATGTGATATGAAACTGTGGTTTAAATTAAGACGGCCTACCCTCTGTGGCAAGGAGGAAACTGGGGAAATGACAAAAAGATAATGAAGCCAACACTAAGCAGGTAAAAGTCATCTCGGCAGATCAACAGTGTGGAGACCTCGGTGAGATTGAAAAAGGACATAGAACTGTCCGAGACAAAAAGCAACAAGCAGGGAGAGGAGGCCAAGGGCTCTGTGGATTGTTTATGGGCTGTTTTGGACAAATAAGCATGAAAGTAGGAAGAAATTGTTATTGTTATTCTCTGCTGCGTCTGTGTTGATTATTGACACTCTGGGGTGTTGGTGCAGCGCTGTTCGTAGTTCTGAAACAGGATTCAGGTACAGTCAGATGTCATTTAGCCTTTGTGACCATTGTGGTTTTAAAAAGAAAATTTGACCCTAATTCCTAATTTTCCCCTATTGTAGCAACCTTGCTAAAGATACAAAACAGAGTTACGAGAGAAAGTATGCACTACAAACTGTTAACAGCTGTTTCTGTGCGTCGCATCCTGCTGATTTTGAGTGAAGAGAATACTTTGATTATTAAATGTATAGCTATAAATATCGCTCTTTTTGTGAAGACAGTGTTGTTTAGGTTTGATTAGTTGAAACTGTCAAGCCCCGTATCATGCAGACGCACCAGGTCATGTCCGGCTGCAATCTCAAGCAACACTGCCCGTGCACACATCATGCTGCCGTCCCGCCACATAATAATGTGGCGACTGTTGGGTTGGTTCTCAGCAGATGCCATCCAAGGGCATGTCATGCAAGTGTGTCAATGTATTTATGCAGTATTTTTATACAAAAGGGGTGAATGAGACAAAGGGCTAATCTCAAAGCCCATGTGCAATTTTAGATTTTTTGGACACCCATGGGGGAGAAAAATGGTTCCAAAAAGACAGACAGAATTTTATGACAGGATTATCAGTGCTGATTAAGTGCCTTTCGGTACGTGACTTTCTTTGGTTGGGTGTGAAAAACTGGTGAGCCAGATGAAAACCAAACTATGAATCCTATATAAATCTATCTGAAAAAAATGGAAAACAAGAGTGGAATTCAGGAAAGAAACTAAAATCACACTCAGATTGAACTTCAGCTGGAACAGAAGAGAAGAAAGTAGCACGGGGAGGATGGAGAATGGCTGCTTTACATTTCCAACCAAACTGTGACATATTTCAAAGGCTCAGTGGCTAAACGGCCCTCCTCTCTGCTCCTGCTTTGATCCCATTTCTGAGAAACTTTATTATTTTTGAACGCAGGGTTTCAAATAATTTATCCATCAGGGATTTGTTTTGCCCAAGCTTTAGCATTTTTGGGGTAAACACAGTAACTGGCGGTGGCTCTCATGAAATTCTTCCAGCTCATTAGCCTTCACGTGGCGCTGCTGTGCTGCTAATTACACATTATACAGTGTTATCTCTGCAAGGAGCATCTGCAGCATCCACAGGGACAGCTCTGCAAGGTTCAAGTGTTCAGATGGAGCTCCGTATTTAATAACATTAGATTTGAACATGGTTTCAGTTGTTACACAGAGTTTGTGTCAGCACAGACCAGACATTTTCACACCTGCATCTACAACCACAGACTTGAGTGCAATCTAAAGAGCAAAACGTGAATCATGCTTAACACTTGGCCTGTAAAGGACAGAGCTGCAGAGGAACAACATGTGGACAAGTTCTCTGAGCTGACTGACATCTGTTTTCTACGACATCTGTTAGAAATCTTATCTGTTCTGATGGAACCGAAGAGTTCTGATGTTTCACTGGAAGCTTTTTGTGTCTTGCGATAGTAACAGATCAAGCAACAACACTAAAGGGCCGTTTACACGGCAACAGCTCATACATGAAAAGCATGTATGAAATTTTTTGTTGCGGTTTAGCTTTTTGTTCATATGACTACAGCGTTTTGGGGATAGAGATAGAGTTAGAAAACACAAACTTTTCAAATCAAGTTCCATAGTGTAATGTTTTGAAAACGCAACCCCTTCTGTTTCCATGTAAACTGTCACTGTGGAGATCCTGTGAGAGATATGACATCACGGTCGCACTTCACGCATGTGTGTGTGTCCTTTTTCTATGGTGTGTCATTACAAAGTTACACTGCCAACTACTGGCCTGGCATGCATACTACAGCATTTTCAGGTGTGTTTGTGGGTCAGTTTATCATATGAAAGCCCCCCAAAAAATGTTTTTTTTTTTTGTTTTTTTTTAGTAGGGCCGTTCTTATGTTTGTGTCAAAAAGTCACTGGTGTCAGATCTTGCAAGGAAAGTCATGTGGCATGTGGATTTTCTCATGCTAGTAAAAAAAATGTATGGAGGGTTTTGCATATTATCAACAGTTTGACTCATAATAAAAAAAATACCACTTTAGTTTTAAATGGGAAAGGGTTTTCTTAAGGTCTTAATGTATTCAGGTAAAATGGGCCAAAAACTTGAGGTGAGATGCGGCATTTGTTTACCATAGAACCAGCATGTTTTTAGGTGCCATAACATTATGACTTTTAGACATTTTTAGTATTTTTGACACTCAAGAAATATTAAATCTGATGCCGTAAGTCCATATTTGCCACAATAGTCCAGAATTAGCCATTTTTTTCTTGGCAATAAATTTTCTTCATAGAAATATGGCAAAGAACCACAATATGTTATAAAAGTAACACTTGAGATAAGTCTGCAGAGTTTTAGGTGGTTTTCTTGGTAATCTACCAAAAAGTGTCCTATATTTACCTGACTTCATCCTGCGTGTCAATGAGGTGATGATACACATCATAATGCTCCAGTGTACTTCAGTGTTAACAGTCTGCTGGTAATGGCATACTTAATCATTAGTTATGAAGGCAGAATGCGGTACATACTGATTCATATTGCCTATAATATGAAGTACATTTGTATGTGATTTCAAACACAACCAGGGAGTTTGGGTTTACTCCTTATCAGCACCTACCTCCTTTACTGGACACATGAAAATGCACAAATCATGTGAAATATCGGGCTGCTGTGTCTGGTTGGGTTTGATTTATGTATTTTCAGTTAAGATAGACGTATGATTTGTGGATATACCTTTGTTATTACAAAACAAAACTACATGTTGTAATTTACATTCTTTACTTTTTCAGGGGTAACAGATTATTTAATTGACACATGCAGGAATTGATTCAGTCAAAAGCACAAATATCTTATCTTTATCACCTGGAAAAGCATTTGCCAGGAGTATAAATACGTTGAGTCTGTTGCTGAACGTCAGAGTAAATTTTTGAGAACATAAAGAGCCTCGGTGTGCAGATTACTGTGGGGACCTGTTGGAGACTTGACTAAGCAAACCACCAACTGTGGCTGTTGAACAAGCTGTTGCTTCATCTGCTGACAGGCTGAATGGGTGTGATGGTGTTCCGTGTGTGCTGCCATATGTCTGCCGTTATTACATCCACTCTGAGATTATGTGGAAGCTGGACGGGGAGATTAAAGAACCTGCTGGCAACATTTCAGTGACAGACTGGAGACAAGATGTTTGGCTATCCTATCACACTGTCCCATGAGCAAGGCACTTCATCCTGCTGTAGAAAGTAGAAGTCGCCTACAGCTTGTCTGCAAGTTTGCATCTGGAACTCGTGTCAGCAGCAACTGTCTGTCAGTGTCTCACCTGAATGTCTCAGTGCACATCAGTACTGTGGTTAAACAGATTCCAAGGCTAAAACACAACGTGGTATTGATGCATGTTGAGTGGGAAAAATTATAAATACTATGCTCCAAGTTGCACCAACATGTGTGGATCCAACATGTTCATCCCAAGTTGTTACATGTTGCCACTTTGTGGTCGACTATTTCGTCTGCTGTTGACATTCCGGGATCGTGGTGTCATCTAAAGCACATGGTATGATGACGCCGCATGTGGTTATGTTTAGGCAACAAAAGCACATGAATGTTTTTATTGAATGTAACTCGAAACCAACTCAACAGCAAGTTACTTCCATTAATTCCATCTGTTTTATCACATTGAGTCCCTGTCCTCTTTTTAATTACTCAGTTTCATTTTTTTTAATATTATTTTATTTTGTTTTGTTTTATTTTATTTATTTATTTTTATTGGTTAGATTAGAAGAAAGATAAAATGCCTCTGTAGCCTTCACAGTGAGCCTGGGGTGGGGGGACTTAAAAAAACAAAGCAGCTGTTTATGTTTGCGGCTGGCTGTGTATAAATATCTGCGGCTCTCACTTCAGCTTTAATTTCAGGCGGTGGCTCTGCTGAACGTCCTCTTTGATGTTGAAATGTGGAATTCAGACGGGATTAACACTCAGAGAGCTAATTACTGCAGAGAGGAAACTGCAGCACAGACGTTGGAGTGTGTGAGTTTTCAGTGGTGTGTTTGCGTCATTGGTGTGTACATATGTGTGAGGTTTTTTCAGTTATGGTTGATTTTATATATATTTAATGATATCTGAAATATATATATTGAAATATGTCAATCTGTCCTTGTTTATTATCGAAATGCTTCAGTTCCATAAACAGAAACGCAATCAAATTTTATTGACATATTTCACATATTGAGCCAAAGCACTTTAAGTTCATAAATACAACAAAGTTAACAGACAGTCAATGGAATAAATTTAAGAGCAATTACCAGGTAAGAAACAGTGCTAAACATAACCAGGCACAAAATGGTGAATTTAATTTTTATTTATTTATTCTTTCATTATTTTTGTTACACACACACACACACACACATACACACACACACACACACACACACACACACCCTGTTGGCTGTAGCTCTTCACAAAAATAAAATAACCCTTTCCCAGAATGCAGTCATCATAGTTTTGTTTAATTTTTTTATTTTATACAAAAACTTTTCCCTCTCAGCAAAGCCTTAAAATTACTTGCAATTTTCAGATTTATTTATTTATTTATTTTTTTAATTTTCTCGTGTGATTCCACTTAGCCTGTTCTCATTGTCAGGACATTGAATGCAACAGCTCGATCAGTGGCTGTTGGCTGTTTCTGATTATGACCCACACGGCACTCCTTTGGGTCCGTGTGAGACACACTTGGCTTTGTTTTGCTAGTGTATTATTGTCAAGTGTCTACTTTGGTTTCTGGTCTTTTTGTGTTAATAATTAATAATAATTTGTAAGCCTGTTTGGGCTGGGCATAATGTTTGTGCATTACACAATAATGAGTCAAACCACTCATTCAGCTAGACAGTTACTGCAGTGCCGTTAAACATGATAATTTATTCTCTGTAAGCTGGAAACTAACTAACAGCTCTCCACTTCAGATATTAAGAGTATTGGCAAGTCATAGTGGTGCTCCATGGTTGCAAAATTTGACTAAATAGTCACGGTCCAGAGCTCTGCAAAAGCCCTACTTTTTGTGTGTGTCTGTGGGAGGCAGAGAGCTGCAGGAGAGAGTGAAAGCTGAAACACTAAAGTGAGTCCCATGCCAGTGGCTTAAAAACCAACAAGACAATTTATACTCTGTGTTTTCAATAAAGTCATTTTTCACGTGGAACAAGCCGCGATATGTCGAGTCTAATCAATTTATCGCCAACTGCTAAGAAAAACAAAATAAATCTGATTGGGAAGCAGATTTATAACCTAGATAACAGAGTGAGGAGTGTTTCTGTACTGCAGACAAACAGATGAGGGACGATCCTTCGTTCACTATGTGTCTCAAGAATCCGCTACACCTTGTTTGTGATGTCTCCGTGTGTGTGAGTGGGTAAAAGCTTGTGTGTAGTAACAGTATTTTTTTGTGTGTGTGTGTGTGTGTGTGTGTGTGTGTGTGTGTGTGTGTTTGAGCTCATGTGGCTATACGCTTACATAACTTCCCTCTGCTAAATATAACCATTCCGAGCTGAGCTGTCACTCTGCTACAAGCTGCTGAGTGTATAAATACACATAGTCAGTGAGTCAGTGTGTTTTCAGATTCAGTGCGAGCTGCTGATAAACTATTCACACTCTGACAGCCTTCACTTCTGAACTCATCTCTTCACGACTAAAGCCCTGTGTACTTACTGCGATTTTGGGCTGTCTCAGATGAAAGATGACCACGGTGAAAGAAACGTGGCTCTAAAACGGTGGTCTTATGTCACACGATGAGAGAACTTCAAAGGTAGCCACTAGGATCAAAGACAGCCTGGGATCAAATTCTGACTGTGTCAAAAATTTGGGATGATGTCTTACTGCTGTTACGACCTACGTCGACTGACCAACCAATAGAAATGCAGCATGGCGTGACTCACTGATTAACGCGACACATGGACACATAAAAAACACATAAAAATGGGCTAAATGGGGTGGCTGTGGCTCAGAGGTAGAGTGGGTTGTCCTATAATTACAAGGTCAGCGATACGATCCCCAGCTCCTCCAGGCAACATGCGAGTATCATTGAGCAAGATACTGAACCCCAAATTGTGACTGGTCACAGTGACTGGTCACAGCCACAAGTAAGAAGAAGACGATGGAGGTACGACATAACAGAAATCGAAAAAAAAAAAAAAGTTCATACAATATTCCCTGAATATGTCCTGCTGTTGGCTGTAACAACAGTCATAAGAGAAACCCGAACTACAGTTTTATTTCACCACAAAGCAGCTAGATTTGGCGAATAAACACACAAATAAAAACAGAAACAGAAAGGAATAACTTATTTTAAACAAATAAATAGTAGTAATTAACTTAAGCCCTATTTGAACAGGACGAGTATTACATGGGAACATCCGGGATTAATTAATAATAATTGCTGAGGATGTCTTTTATTTTTATCCAATGCACATTGGTCATGGCCGTAATTTGTAAGGAAAAAAATCCAGGGCAAATCACCTTCCATATTTTGGAAAACACAGAGGTCATGGAATAATATGAGTCCTGTGCAAATCTGCATCTCTGTGATTTGCTGGTGTTTTGGGGTTGTTTTGGGCTTTTTTTTCTTTTTTTCTCTGTCGTGCACACACCTTAGTGACTGGACCGGGCGCTCGGTTTGTGTGGCCTTCTAGGTACTGTTTGTTATTTTTAGGGGGAAAAGGGTGCTGAAAAACAGGTCAGGCATTTAAAAAATGTAAGCACTGAGGAGGGACTTGTGCTTTCAGTTTGGGTGTATGTGAAGGACATACAACTTGGGTAGTATTTAAAATGTATTTTAAATAAAAAAGTTACGCCTCAGTCCTTTCTTCTTTCTTTTTGTTTTCTATGCTCTGGACATCATTGAAATTGGGGACTTTTCCTCAGTGGTTCCTCGATATTTAAATAAAGGCTGAATGAATGAGTGATATATTAGTCCTATTAGGCCCTTAGATTAGGGTACCCAGCAGTATTTAGAAAGTAAGTAATTAGATATAGCTCTACCTTTATCACAGGCAAAATTAAAGTAATGAACACATTAGTGCAACGCTAATTATAATAGCCTATCTTGCAATTTTTTTCTTTAATTTTTTCCATGCGTTTACATATATAGTTGGGAATAGCGTTCAGAAATCACACAATCTGAACAGCCCAAATACTGAAGTAAATATTGACTGCAGTTAGTTAGCTATGACAGTTTTCAATCAAATATCAAGCTATCAGTGTGACTTGGGGATTTTTGTTGAGGTCTCTATTTCTATTGGAGTTTTATTAACAAAGTGTCTTTAAATAAACAGAATAAAACTTTAATCATCCTCAAGTCATCTGACAGAGAACAAACATGGGAATAAATGTGCTTTTGTAATGAAGCCTCCAGGTGTGTGTGTGATCTGCTGACAGTAAATTTTCTCTCTGTGTCTGCAGCTCAGATTGAAATCATTCCCTGTAAGATCTGCGGAGATAAATCATCAGGGATCCACTACGGCGTCATCACCTGTGAGGGGTGTAAGGTAAGCCCTGCCCTCTCCTCATCATCGTCTCACCTGTTCAGCCTGAGCTTCCTGCCTCCTCTTAGAAAGAGATCAGAGTTAAACTGCTGTCATTTGAAAATCTAAACGAGAAACAACTCTTCTAAAACATTCTTGTCATCTGTTTGGCTATATTAAAGCTTTCAAGATATTTGTTAGTGTGATGACGAGGGCTGCAAGAGTTCTTTAAATTTTAGAGCTTTAGAGCTTTTATGATAAATTGGTTGGTTGGTTTGCTATAATGAGCTCTGTTTATGAATTAGCAGGCATTTGATTCCACTTTTGCTCTTCCTTGAGTTAGGCTATTACTGGAAATTACGGGAAAAAAACAGTTTTTCCTGTCTACACATAAACACTGAAAACTGAGTTTCTGAATATCTTCATCATGGAAGGAGTTTTCCAAAATGTCCTTTTTTAGTGACAAAAAGTGCTACAGTTCTAAAAACACCTGTGTACAGGCCACAGACATCAACGCTGCACTGGTAAAGGCAGTACAACTCTGTCCTCCTATTCCCAAATTTTGCCTGTTAAAAATTATAGTGAGGCTGAATGAACAGGCCGTGTAAAAAGGGCTTTATTTTGTCTTCTACTTTAATACTTTAACCCTTCAGGGCAACTTTAATATTTCACACACTCATATCACCCTGCGCACAAAATGCGCTTTTCAAAATCAAGCTTTAAAAAATAAACGTAGCACAATAAGTAAGGAAATTTGTGTTTGGTAGATTATTTCTTTGTTGTAACAATGCTTCTTGGCAATAAATCTTATACTGTTAGAAAGCCTGTTTATTTCCCTTTTAAATGGTGCCACATTTGTAAGGAACATGCATTTGTGGGATGAGCAGCAGAACTGAGTATGTGGGTTGCGCCCATGAAAAATTTGCCAGATCTTCTCTGCCAAAGCCAAACAGCTTACTCTGCTATTGACTCTTGTTTGGTGTTGTTTGGTGGATTGGATGATTGAAGTCTGAAGAAACACACTGGCAATTTAACAATTTATTCATTTGACAAACAGGAGCCTCAGTAGCGAATCATACACAGCCACCACAGCCTGGTTGTAGAATCTTCTCTCGATATTTCTCTGCATTGAGATTGCCTCCAATGATGACAAGCCTCGATTTTCCAGTGAGGGAGATGGCGCACCACACCATCACACTGCCTCCAACAAAAGATGTTACTCTATCGTGCAGTAATCAGCATAGCGTTCTCTGTGTTTTCTCCACACTTTGACCCTACGATCTAACTGCTGTAAGCAGAATCTGGACTCCTCGCTGAACATAGTGTTCCTCCACATGTTCAGGTTCCAGTGCATGTTTTGCCGACACCAGCGCAAATGTGCCGGTGAAGGGCAGTCATGGCAGGCCTCCTGGCTGCCCTATGAGACAAGAGATTGGCTGCGTGCAGTCTGTTCTGGATTGTCTGGGCAGACAGCCTTCAGCCATATTGTCCTGCAAACCTTGACTGCTAATCTGTAGAAGACTGCCTATGGGTTGCTGACAGGGTGAGGAAACAGCCTTCTTGGGGTGCTGTCTTCTTGGGACGCCCACTTTGCAGCCTGTCTCTGACATCCCCCGTTATATGGAACTTCCCTTCAGTTTGGAGATGGTACCAGGGCTCACTCCAAATAATGCTGCAACTTGGTTTGGTGGCACACCACCTTGAAGTTGCCCTATGGCACGGGCCCTATTCAGATCAGTTGAACGTGGCATGCCGATTCTTAGAGCAGACACCAACTGACCACTGTAGCAGGGCCCATGCTCACAGATGCTGACAATCATCATCTGGGGGTACCAGACGCTCAAAACAAGAGTCAGTAGCAACAGCAAGAAGAGGTGTTTGGCATTGGCAGAGAAGATTTGGCAAATTTTTCATGGGCGCAACCCACAAACTCTGCTGCTCTTCCCACAAATGCATTTTCCTTACAAATGTGGCACCATTTAGAGGGGAAAAAAACAGGCATTGTTCCAACAAAGAAATAATCTAGCAAACACAAACACATTTCCTTATTTATTGTGTTTAGTTTATTATACATTATTATGATTTTATATTTTCATTGAGTTACATTTTTATACCAACATTAGTCTGAATCATGAATATCAATTGAATATTAATTTTCAGAATTTTAACCTGTCAAATGCCAGGTTTTTGTCATGATGCCACTATGCTTTTAGATGAGGAAAAAAAAGAATTATTTTCAATATACTACATGCTGAGTAGATTTTTTTATTTATTTATTTTATCACAGCCTGGGATATGTGACAGTGCACCCAGTGGAAATAGCATATTTTTCTCCAAATGCCAAATATGGTTTAAAAAAAAGATGTAATCAGGTGAAAACTAGTAAAAATTTCAAATTCCAAAGCAAAAGCCCAGAATGACGCCAAGAAATAATAGAATGCGTGTTCTTATGATTTGATGGCTGTGGGATCAAAAATTGTAGTTTGAGGTTTCAATGTATTTTTTGCACTTAACAGCATAAATGCAACGATGTTGTTTCCACAGTGTATTTTAGAGTTATTGTAGGAGCTGTGCTGGAAATACCAAGATTAAACAAAAATACACAATCTTGCCATAATGTATGCCATGTGCATGAACACAGCCAAAATGATCAACAATGAAGGATGAAATGCGAGTAAAATGCGCCAAACAGTCCCTAAGGGTTAATTGTTTTAGCATTTACCCAAAATTCACAATAAAATTTTCATGTTATCTCCATTTCACTAAAACTGGGTTGCTATGACATTGGCAGCGCATGTAGAGCAGCAGCCTGTAGCTCCACAAATCCTTGCTATTTTTTTGTTATATTTTTCTATTTTTTGGACACCATGGCCCCTTCAGCTGGAGCATGACTTTTCCATGATAGAGAAGCACTTATCAGCCTCGGAAAAAAGTTGTGTGGAGTTTGGACTGAATGTAGCAGACTGTGAAAGGATCACGGCTCACATCACATGTCAAAGTATCCTAGGGCAAGATACTGAACCCCAAATTGTACGGTAGCCGCGGCCACCAGTGTCTGAATGGGCAAATGTGACATGTAGTGTTAAACTGCTTTGAGTAGTCAATAAGACGAGAAAAGTGCTATACAAGTACTATACAAGTACAAGTAAATAGACTTATTTACCATTTACCATCCCCACCAACAGCATATGCCGAACAGCCAGTCGACCAGAGGGGAGAAACTAAACCTAAAGAGAGGGAGGAGAGCTGGCTTGAGGGTGAGGCTGACTTGCCTTGGACCGTGAACTGTTCCTCTAACAAGCCTTCTTCTGGCTAATATCTGCTCGCAGGAGAATAAAGTGGAAGAGATGTGATAGAGACTCTCTTAGCAACGGGAGGTCAGAGACTGCTCCGCGCACATCTTCACAGAGACATGGTTTATCCCTAACATCCCAGATCAAGCTGTTGCACTGGATGGGCTGACCTTGTTGGGAGCCATAAGGACATAAGACTCTGATGCAAGTTCAAAAAATGCACTGCAGGAATTGAATGATGCCACCAGCAACATGCCTGAGCAACTGAAGCAATTGAATCTTCATAGTAGCTGTTGATTTCAATCAACTCATTCTTCACCTCCAAAGATGTAGCAGGATCAAGAACAAATTTAATTTAATTTTTTAAACTTTGCCTTGGACAGAGAACTGTTCCTCTAACAAGCCTTCTTATGGCTAATTTTAAACTTTGTTTAAAAAATGACCAATAAATCTACCCTTTACCTTCTCTTTCCCTTTTCTTTATCTCTGTCAGAATCAGAGGAAACATTTGACGTGCAGTTTGGACCATCTGTCACACAAGTCTGCCACAAAATGTCTTCTGCTGGTTCCCCAAACAGCCAGTAAATGCAGCTGCAGCAGCTGCTGTTGGCAGCTGGAGGCTCATTTCACAGCCAATGAGCAGCGGATGGAGATTTATCTGTGTACAAACACAGACAGAGGGGCTGATGGGAGGCAGTGTGAAGCATGGAGAAAGGAGATCTTTGTTAGGGAGACAGTTGAAAAAAGGCGGGAAAGTGAAGTAGGAAAGCTGAAAAATTCTCTAATACGATTTAAATGTGTAAAAGCGAGGGCCTGACCACGGTGTGTCACTGACTGAAAACAACTTTATTAATGAATATAAACTCCATAAAATATAATTAATATCGTTATTCCCTCATCTCTCAGGGTTTCTTCAGGCGGAGTCAGCAGAGTAACGCCGCCTACTCGTGTCCTCGCCAGAAAAACTGCGTGATCGACCGGACAAGCCGAAACCGCTGCCAGCACTGCCGTCTGCAGAAATGTCTGGCTGTGGGCATGTCCCGAGACGGTTAGACGCACAGACACACACACACACACACACACACACACACACACACACCTAGGCACAACACATGCACACTCTCACCTGCAGAAACATCTGGCGATCAGCATTTTGCAAGATGTTAGCCTGCAGACAAACCAGCAATGCAGAAGTGTCTGACTGTCTGCAACATGTTGCTTGTGTTTCGTTTTAACCCCTTGGAACCTGGATCGATATTAGTTATCTTTTTCTATGTTCAGACACCTTTCACAAGCTAAATGACCCTTAAAAACACAAGCAAATTTGTTTGATTTGTTTAGAAAACATAAGGAAAAAAAGGCATTGACAAACTGGTCTAGAAATGTCCCCAAAATTCCAAGAAATAAGTAAAAGATGACAAGAAAATTACCTAAAAATTTGTTTGAAAAAAGAGGGGCGAATTGTCAGAAAATAAATCCCAAAAATATGAAAAATGTTTAATTTTATGTTATCTTAATGAAGAAAAAAAAATTAAATAAATGCAATTTTTCACCGCTTTTTTTATTTAGGAAACTTTGGTGTTTGTTTTTACTTTTTTTTCTTTTTCAGGTGATATTCTTGTAAAAAAATGAATAAATAACTTTTTTTTTTTTCTTTGGCCATGTCTTGGTAAGGTGCTCATTGCCTTCTCCCCATGATTTTGAAAAAAATAAATATTTTTTTAGATAACAATGTTATGTAATCTGATATATTAACAGTAAAAAATAAATATATAAAAAGCATTTTCTGCTTTTTAAATAGAATGTTGCCCAAACTTTGAGAAGAACCTTCTGGGAACATTAAGAAAATTTGCCACTGAAAACATTAAAAACATTCAGTGGTTGGATTGTACCGTTCTCAGAACCCACCAAAATTTGCTAGCTGGGATATCACTGCCGTACATATTCACATAATAATAAATCCCTTCTGACTGAAATAGTTCTGTTTTCTTGCTTACTTCTCCCCTCCCTTAAACACAGCTGTAAAGTTTGGTCGCATGTCCAAGAAGCAGCGGGACAGTTTGTACGCTGAGGTGCAGAAACACCGTCTCCAGCAGCAGCAGCAGCAGCAGCAGGGGCCCCTCCTCCTGTCCCACCCCAGCCTCAGCAGCCCAAGCCCGGGCGAGGCTGAGCGGCTGTCCCCTCACTACGGCCTGTCCTCCACGGGCCTCACAGAGCTCTCAGATGAGCTGGGAGGCTACATGGAACAGAACTCACCTGAGGGAGGATCAGTATCGTCCAAGGTCTGTGCTTTAAACTTCTCAGCAAAAGTGCTCCTTACAATTGACTGAATCACCAACAGTCCATATGATCTACAAGAGCTTCTGTTCCACAAACAGACAGACTCTGGAGGAGGAGGAGGAGAAGGCGGAGAAGGTCGGGGGTTCTACCTGGACGTCCAGCCGTCCCCAGATCAGTCTGGACTCGATATCAATGGTATCAAGCCGGAGCCACTGTGCGACTACGGGTCGAGTAACGGCTTCTTCCCATACTGCTCTTTCAGCGACGGAGACACATCACCAACCCTGTCCATGGCTGAACTCGGTAAGAAAGAGGAAGAGGATGATACCTTCCCTGTTCTTCACGACTGTCACTTATATTCTTTAAATCCAAAACAAGACTTCAAATCAAATTCAGCTTAATATATTACATAGTTCCCAAATCAGCTACAAATTTAGGGAGGAGATTTGAAAGACAAAGTTTGAAAGAAAGGTTTGGCAAAAAGATACAATTAATTACGTTTATCATAAGTAGGACCCAATCTTTTTGGACTTTTTCCCATAGGGATGTCAGGTTCGGTGAATTTTGCTTGAGACACCTATTATCCTGTAAATAACCCACAATTTTTTATAATTTTGTTTTGTAATTTAAATGACTTTTATATTATTTTAGCCTGACAGCTGCATTAACATGTGGAAACATAGTGCTTACTGCCCAACCTCTGGCTCTACTGGTTCCTCAACAGCTTTGCTCTGTGTACAATCTGGGACGTCTTTAAGATGCATTTAAACATTTGTATCCTGAGCAATTTGGTTTGGTTTCTTCCAAAACCAAGACCAAAAAGGTTCTGAGCAACTTGATAAAAGATGACCTGCAATTTGCAAGAAATTAGGAAGAGACTGGAAAATTAGTTTTTAAAAAAGGGAGAGAAAGAAAATTATTAAAGAAAATTATTTTTAATAAATAGTTTTAAATTATATTGTTTTAAAATAATAATAATAATAATAATGATAATAATAATAATAATAATAATAATAATAATAATAATAATAATAATTATTCCGCCCTATTATTATTATTATTATCAATTTTATTTATTAATTTGTTTTGTTTTTTGTTTGTTTCTTTATACATTTTTTTCTTTTCTTTTTTTGTGCTTAATTTCAGGTAATTATCTTAAACTCAACTGACTGTTGACATTCCTACTAGGGATTATAAATCAGAATATGTCAGCCTCTGCTGCTTTGATTTTGACCATTTTGCATGTCTGCAAACCTATTCCAGTAATTTAAGCACTAAATTACTGGAATAACCCTTCACGCTTAAACTTTTTTCTTTTAGGCAGGGCAGTCTCATATATGATTGCAGCGTAAGATTCAGGGTCTAAATTTCTTTGTGATCGCACATAATGGAGTCAAACTTTGTATCTATTTCTGCTGCCATTTGTGGTGCTTCTGAAAAAGAAGAGGAAAACCTCCAGCATGCGGCAGAAGGTTGTAGAGAGCTGGAGGGAAACAAACAGAGAGAAGATGAGGAAATATGCTGAAAGAATGGAAGCAGACAAAGAGGAGAAGGAAGAGAAGAGACTGAGGAGGAAGAAACCACAAAGAAGAGTAAGACACAAAGGAAAGAAAGCAAGAGAAGGCAACTGTGGGGCAAACAGAGACAGAGAGGTGGTTTTAAAATAGCAGGAGGTTGGAAACTCATCTTCAGAGCTCATTAAAATCTCTGTGTGGTAATTAGCTGTCTGTTAATTAGGGCCAAGTGGGACGTGGCAGGGCACTCCATGAGGGAAATCATCTCTTTATTCTCCCCAGAGATTTCTTTTTTTTTATTCGCTGGTGTGTTATTTCTTCTTTAACAAAAGCATTTATCATAATACCCCCCCACCCCCCACCCCCGATCCACTCACATTAGGGAACTCTATTTTTGTACCGTGTGCCGTGTTGTTTTGATCTCTGCTGTTATTTCATATTCATTCATTCATTCATGCTGAAACAATTAGAAGCAGCACAGAGACACTGAATTGCCGCTGCCTGTTGGTTTCGTATCTGAGCTGCATTCACAAACGCTTTGTCGACACATTTTCATACAGTGTAAAGATTTGACTAAACTCCTTGTCACAGACATAGACGGAGTTGAGCCTTGGAAACCTTCTTGTTCTGCCTTCAGATGCCTTTCAGAAGCATTTGAAGCTTTGAAACATGACCAAATTGGTTTGATTTGTGTCAAAAGCATGGGAAAAAAGCAAAGTTATCAGCAACAACAAATTAACCTGAAAATTATCTTTAAAAAAGAGAGAGAATAATTAGAGAATTATTAAAGAACTAGGAATTCATATTTTTTTTTAAAATAGCTTTAAAACTAGGTTCCGTGTGTGTGTGTGTGTGTGTTCATATTCTTTCTTTCTTTCTTTCTTTCTTTCTTTCCTGCAAATAGCAGGTAATTTCCTTATAACATTTTACCATTTGTTTCCTTTTTGTTTGTTTTCAGTCATTTCTGGTTAAGTTGGTCATTGCCTTCTTGGTTTTTTCAAGCCAGTTAGCTCAGCACTGTTTACCAGCTGGCTGCTGTGTGTGTTTGCAGATCACCTGGCTCAGATCATTTCAAAGTCTCACCTGGAGACGTGTCAGTACCTGAGGGAGGAGCTGCAGCAGATGAGCTGGCAGAACTTCCTGCAGGACGAGGTGGAGAGCTACCAGAGCAAGGTGTGTTCACTGCCTTTATTTTTATGGGGAATATGTTGCATAATGAGACACTATGACAAAACCAGGCAGTCTACCTGTGTGATTATATTTTTTGTAGTTCTTCATGTTTCAACAAGTTTTAATTGACTTTTCTTCATATGGTACTGTAGTTGTAATATCTTCTCGCTGTGTTGTGTGCAGCCGCGGGAGGTGATGTGGCAGCTTTGTGCCGTAAAGATAACTGAGGCCATACAGTACGTGGTGGAGTTCGCCAAACGCATCGATGGCTTCATGGATCTCTGTCAAAATGACCAGATTGTGCTGCTGAAAGCTGGTGAGAGGGACCGCCTCAGGTCAAGTCTGATGCAGCTCAATGTTTCCCTTATTGCTAACAATTCCCATGTGCAGACTCAAACCAAAAACTACTCAGAAACACATTAGCGAGCCACACTGTTGCACTCAGTCACATGTTCCTTCACTACAATCAACACACTGTAGTTTATTTTAACTCAATCACACACACTCTGTCCTGCTGATACAAATACTCAGTACAGCACCAAATGTGGATGAATCCACCACTGCAAATAGTTCCAAACATGTGCACCATTTCCTCCAGTTTTTATTTTAGGTTAAAAAAACTACAATGACCAGTTGTTTTAGAAACTTACTAAGATGTTTTAAAAATAATTATATATATGAGAGGTGTTTTTTAAAGATTTACACCTCCATAGGAACCAATGGGCATGAAGCTGAGAGACACAGACAGGAAGTCAGACAGTGCTGAGAGATAAAATGGGATAAAATTATTTCAACAACTGATTTCACATTGTTTGTAACAGTCAAAAAAAAAATCCACTGATTTACAGGCGTCTCTTTCACAATGTAAGTCTTCTTTGAGCCGAGTGACCTCCCCTGTCGGATGTGGAAGTTGTAGTAACACGGTTTGGCCAATGTGTCAAAAAGTTTGGTACATTTCTACGGGCTTGGGTGAAGAACATTCCATAGCTTGTCACGCCAACTTGAAGCATTTACCCTATAGAAACTATGTCTAAATCTAGCCATATCGCTAGTTAACCAGCGAAAAACAAAGCACATTTACAAAGACTCCGTCTACCCACAGACGCTCATGATCTTACGAGTTACCCTCTGAAACCTAGATCAACATCAGTTTTGCTTTCAGACACCTTTCACAAGCATTTCAACTTTTGAAATGTGACCAAACTGGACCAATGAAATGTCATGAAATGTCCTTACTATTTTTTGTTTAATTTCCTTTTTTTTTTTTTTCAAATTTCAGGTAATTTCCATGCAACTTTTTACAATTTTCTTGCTAATTTTTCATTCAACCAACTAAAAACAAAGCACATTTAAAAAGACTCCATCTACTTTTACTGTTTCACAACTCATCATCATCTCATCATCTCTCAGGACTACAATTTCTATTTAGCTAGAGCAGAACTATACTAAATAGAGTAAATAAGTTAAAGTGAATTAGCTAGATAACACGATAGCTTCCTCCAAAACAGCTAACATGTTGTCTTGCTAATTTAGATTTTGTCACATACTTTATTTCTTTCATTTATATTCCTCATAAGATACTGACTTTCTCACATGTCCTCTGTGTTCTCAGTTACCATCATATCAGCTTTCCATGTGAAAGATTTATCGTAAATATTTAGAAGACAAAGTGTGTTTTTGATTAAATGGTAATACGGTTTCTCACACGTTTACATATGAAAACTCTCCTGTTTGAAATATGATTTAGTTAGTAATGTCTGATGAATATAATGTATCAGATAGTTAGAGGTCAGTCATGAAATGATCATCATTATATTCCACATTTATCATGCGTGTCCTCGTGTTTTCTCTGCCAGGCTCTCTGGAGGTCGTCTTGGTCCGAATGTGTCGGCTGTTTGATTCGCAGAACAACACCGTCTACTTTGATGGCAAATTTGCAGGTCCTGACGTCTTCAAAGCATTAGGTGAGGTCACTAGCGCCAACGTGGCTTCATCATTGCAAAAAACTGGAGTCTGATGACATCATCATGCTGTTCATACATTGGTTTAAGAGTGAAAAATTTGGCTTATTTAATGAATTCATGTAAAAATTTCATGGATGCAGCAGCAGATGTGCTCCAATGTGTCTGAACCACCTTCATCTAAAGCTGGCACACCCAGCCACATCCTGAGTCTCTGTGGGCAGCGGCAGCCGGAGATCAATAAACTCAGAGGTCACACTGAAAATATTTTTGAGGGTTTTTTTTTAGGGAAACCACCAACAAATGTGGGTTGAAGCAGAAATTTATGTTAGACAAAGATGTCCTGTGAATTTCGGAAATGATTTCATTCATATCTTTCAATACATTCTGACTTTTTAACACTGAAGTTATGAGACATGTTGGGATCACAGCGAAACTGTTCAGCTGTGATGTCAGCTACCTTTGGATCCTTCATCAGCAGGGTGCCTGGCTACTTATTAACTTTCAGTCATTTTTAATAACTTTATAAGCCTACGTGTGAATGTGTAGCACCCAAATTTGTCCATGAAAACATATTTTATTCCTACATTACTAATTTACTGTTAATATAACAATATACTATACAACAGCGATGGCCACAGCGAAACAGTCAGATCTTACCTCAGCATTTCAGGATTTAATTTTCAGCATACAACCCAATAACCCCCATAGATGGCACCTGTGATTAAGATCTGACACACACTTCTTTTCCTTTTCCTCATGTTCTGTCACATCTCCTCCTTCTTGTAGACACATGATGTGCTTAGTTTAGATAAGTGGCAGATTTCAGTACTTTCCTCAGGCTGTCTTTTGGAGCCCTCTGTGGATGATGTGGTGCAAAAAAAATGTAGTCATGGAAATCTGTGTTAGAACCAGTGATAAACTGGAAACATTCTGAAGTTATGCTTCTGAATAAAAGCATGCATATATTTAGTAAATATATGTATGTTTGTTTAAGTAGTAAAATGCAGCATTTATGTATGGTACCAGCTAAATGAAAACACAGACTAATAAGAGCTGCTTTCAGAAAAATAGTTAGAAAGTTAAAAAGTTAGTGCTATAATATCACATATTGTACAATTCCTTTAAGACTATTTATCCTCCAACCCTGAACCTAAGGTCAGAGGTCCATATTAGAAGTCTGTGATATGTAGTGTTTATAGCATTGTTTCATTGTTTGGTTAAATTTTGTTTTTATTTTTGTGTATTTCTGTGAAACGGCTGACATCCAGGGACAGAGGACAAATTTCAGATTTATTTATTTATTTATTTATTTGATACTAATGTGAAATCTAAGTAGTCAGTGGTTTGTTATAAGCACTCAAACTTATTATGCTTACTTGCTCATGATTTGCACAAGCATAGATTGCAAAGATGCATTTATTTTATTATTTTTTAAACATTAGCTCCACAGCTAACTTAGTTAAAACATTTGCATTGTGGTGCAGAGATTTATTTCCTCAGCAGCTGTTTGTAAGTTATGGTGAGATAAAACAGTTTTTCTTTTCACTTTCTGGAGCTTTAAATAAAATCGAAAGTTCACACTATGTCATACATCACAATTAGAGTGTCACCGATTTATAAAATGATCATCACTAGTTCATGTGTGTGTCTCTGTTTCCAGGTTGTGATGACTTGATCACGTCAGTGTTTGACTTTGCCAAAAGCATGTGTTCCCTGCATCTGTCAGAAGACGAACTGGCTCTGTTCTCAGCGTTCATCCTGCTCTCTGCAGGTACTTCTCCTTTCTCGGCTTTATCTACAACATTTATCCCACAATCATCCTGACTGATGTGCAGCTTTGCAGATTTAATGTGAGTTCACAAGCTGAAACATTTCGTCTGCTACAGATCGCTCGTGGCTGCAGGAGAAGCTGCAGGTGGAGAAGCTGCAGCAGAAGACTCAGCTGGCTCTGCAGCATGTCCTGCACAAGAACCAGAGAGAGGACGGAGCGCTAAACAAAGTACACACACACGCACACACACACACACACTCACACAAACTCTGTCATTGATCTGAGCAGCACTGAAGATGAGACTTGTAGGTTTAAGATTTTGAAAATTAATGAATATTTGATATTTTTGATTAGGACTGATGTTGGTTAAATAGTTAACTCAATGAGTGTGGAAAATAATTTGAATGCTTAATATTCTTTAAAGCTTGATTTTGAAAAGAGCATTTTGTGAGCGGAGCGATATGAGTGTGTTTAATATTAAAGGGTTAACTGTTTATGTGAACAAAATAATCAGAGATTACCATCAAAGAAAACAGTCAGCAAAGACATGAAGGAGAAATGTAGATCTAGAGCTCTGTAATTGAAAAAGTCTGAATCCCATTTTGTATGCAATTGTAATTTAAGGGTTAAACTACTTACACTGCAAAGAAACAACAGCAGAGCTCTGGGGGTCGATCTCCGTGTCTGACGAGCTCTGGGAATGGTGTTTTCTTTGATCTCCATGGTAACGGATAGTGTGAGGAACAGTGAGGAAGAAGCTCATGTCCTGATTGTGTGCATACTTCATGCAACAGTACATACTATGTAAGGGCAGCTCGTGCCCATTAAAAGTAAAAACAATTAGTATTAGATTCGTAACGCACCCTTAGCTGGAAAATGGCACTGCCTCATGTTGAACATATTTTGACCCTAAAGTATGGAAGCCCTAAGCGGCCATACATTCGTACATTCGTTTTTTTCCAGCCATTTTCCCAAGATAATAAGATAATATTTTCTCGAGATCTTCAGATAAAAAAAAACAAACGTGGTTTTCTGAGATGACGACATAATTATCGTCACAATACTGTGATGGTAGGCTATTCACTGAAAGCATTTATTTCAAACATCATATAATGTACATGGGTGGGGCGCACAAAACAGACAACTAATCTACATTAATGTCCGGGGCGTCCATTAAGCAGCATCGCAGGACATGGCAGGACATGTCACCTGTGACGCAAAATCTCATGTGCATATCACATTTAATTTGTTATCTCAAGATCTCCAATTAATTATGTCATTATCTCGGTAAAACACAGTTTCGTTATCTCGAGATCCCGAGACAATTGTCCCGTTATCTCAGGAAAATGCGGGGGGGGGGGGCATTATACGGCTACTCAGGGCAGACAGTGTAATAATCTTCCTGGTCGATATGTCTTTCTTTGAATTTATGCTATTTTTGTTGTCCTCTCTTCACTTGTTCTCTCCTTTTTGGTCTCCTGGTCTCGTCTCCTGTTCCTGTTCCTTACTCCCTCCCTCCTCTCTCCTCTTTGTCCCACTAACTCTCATTATTTTGTCCTCTATATTTTTTTTCTCCTCTCTTTGTCTCCTCCTCTCTCCTGTGTCCTCTCCTCATCTCCTCTCCTTTCTGTATCTACTTTCATGTTCTCTCCTTGTTTTCTGCTCACTCTTGTCTCCTCTCCTCTCCTCTGCTCTCCTTGTCGTTTGTCCTTTCATGTCAACTCCTCACTTGTTGTCTCACTTCTCTTTCCCTCTAATTTCCTCTCTGTGTTTCCTCATTTCCTCCTCTCCTTCCTGCTTTTGTTTCCTCATGTCCTGGTCTTCTCTCCCCTCCTCTCCTTTTTTCTTGTCTATCCTCTCAATTCATCTCCTTTCTTGTTTCCTCTCCTCCTCTTGTGTCCTCATTTCCTTCTCTTCTCTCCTTTCCTTCCATCCCTTGTTTGCTCTACTTGTCTCTCCTTGTCTTCTTTCCTTTTTTGTCTCCCCTCCCATCCTCCTTGTCTCCTCTCATGTTTCCTCTCCTCTCCTTGTCTTTTCTCCTTTCATGTCAACTCTTCGCTCATGGCCTCGCTTCTCCTTCCCTCTAATGTCCTTCTTGTGTTTCTGTGCTTCCTCTCCTTTCCTTCCCACACTTGTTTCCACTCCATTTCCTTGTCTTCTCTCCCTTTTTCTTCTTTTTTCTTGTCTATCCTGTCCCGTTTTCTCCTCTTTTGTTTCCTCACTTCCTCTTCATCTCTTCCCTCCTTCCCTTCCTCAATTGCTTTACTTGTTTGCTCATTTCCTCCTCCTTTCTCCTTTTCTTCTTTCCTTTTTTGTCTCCTCTCCCATCCTCTCCTTGTTTACCCTTGTCTCTCTTGTCCTCTCCTCTCCTTAACCCTATTTACCTCCTCTCTTCTCCCTCCCTCTCCTGTTTCCTCGTGTCTTCATCTTTCTCGTCTCCTTTTGTCTTTGTTTCCTCACCTCCTTCCTCTCATGTCGAGCTCTCTTATTTCCTCTCCACACCTTGTCTCCTCTCCTTTTCTTGTTTCCTCCCCTCCTTTCCTTTCTTGCCTCCTCCCCTCAGCTCAGATGTAAGGTGTCAGCGTTGCGTTCACTGTGCAGCCGACACACGGAGAAGCTGTCTGCGTTCAGAGCGGTTTACCCCGACATCGTTCGGACACACTTCCCTCCTCTCTATAAGGAACTGTTTGGAGCCGACCTGGAGCTGACGCTGCAGAGTGACGACTAACACCGACCACGAGCTCCACAGAGCTGAGCAGAGCTGAGCCTGGTGTCCACGGCCATGGAGGACGAGATGATGACTCTCCACTAAGTCCACAGAAAGAGAGAGATTTGAACTCCACAGTTTGTCTCCTCCTCCTCTCATGGCTCTGGGTTTGCAGTGAGGAATCAGGTGATTTCCCTCCACCTGCATTAAAACACATCTTGCGTCCTGGAATGGGACCTGAATTCACCTCCGACACTGAAAGACACCTTCAGTTTTCACGCTGAAAGCTGCTTCTGTTTGTCCCTCAAACAACTCTCACCACATCACTTCTTCCTCTACCTGTTAGGCCAGAGATATACTTGCTGTATAAACTTGTTCGTGTGCGCGTCCTGCTGCATCCAGCTGCGTCATGAGCGTTTTGTACATATACTTGCCTATACACCATGCGTGTTACTGGAGGATACCTCCAGAGGGCACATGAGAGAGCTCAGTCGAATACCACTACCTGATGTGTCAGATGTAAACTACAGACACGGTGACACTCGAGGAGGTTACTATCATGTTAGAGCTGAGGTCGAGGCAGAAAAGGCAACAGCATGGTGGTATGTAAGGCCTCTAAATCCCGTCGAGACGCATAGATATGTTCTCGAAGATGCTGCATCCAGGCTCAGAAGTGCCAACATGGCAGCCATCTTGTGTCAGGGCTTCTAACCAATGGTCTGACTCTGCCTGACAAAAAATAATATCTTAGCATAGTATGTGAAAATCACAAAAAACAAAACAATAAGTTATGTCTTCCAAAAATCACAAAAAACATCACTTTATAGTATGTTGTCTATAGTGAAAACTAAGCAACAGAAATAACATTTCTCAGGTGAGAAGTTGTTTTACATCTCACTGTTCTGGACGTTTGGAATTTGATATATCCCTCAAGATGGCATAAATGAAGTGAAGAAGAATTTACTCATTCACACACACATTCACACAACAGTGGCCGAAGCTACCATACAAGATATACCTGCTACTCAGTTATCATTCACACACACTCACACTCTGATGACGGGGCATCGGGAGCAATTCGGGGTTCAGTATCTTGCCCAAGGATACTTCAACATGTTGCCCAGAGGAGCCGGGTATCGGACCACTGACCTTCTGATTAGAAGACAACCCGCTCTACCTATATATATATATATATATATATATATATATTTTTCCATTACCTGCACCAATGACCTATATATATATATACATATATGAGCTAACTAATGTTTACCATCTATATAAGAAGCAAGTACACCTCTGCCTCCACTGACTAATGCAGTGAGTAGGCACTGCTGCCACTGACACAAGATGGTGGCTATGTTGACGCATTGTTCCAATGGACAGCAGCGGCGAAGGCTGCGTCCACGTGTATATATCTATGCTTTGGGACAATGGGGATTTATGTGTCTCTCGTGCTTTCCACCATTTGTAATCTCCACTGCGGTGTTTACTCTGTCACATCAGCTCTGCCTCTACGCTGCCCATGCTGTTTATAGACATGCTGCATCTCACATCTGTGTAGTGTTCATTTTTGAGAATGCACACAGCTAACGCACCAAACCAACGTAGGGGACGTGTGGCAGCCATCGTGCGTACATGGAGTAAACAGCAATTATATCTCTGGCCTTACTCCACCTCTGAGCGCTACTCACACAAAAAAGGGGCATAGGAAATACCTTCATGTCCTCAACAAAATTGGTTTAGGTTGAAGTTTAGTGGTGATGTGACCACCAGCAGTTAGTTGTTGACCTCTTGTGGAAAGTGAACTACTTGTGAATACGCAAGCTGCAGCTATTTAGCCAAAATAGCTCATCAGTTAGGTTGGCCACTAACCAGACAAAAAGTCAACTTTTGTGGAGCAGTTTATAACCAGCACACAGCAGGGTTTTATAAAAGTAGATGGTGCAACAAGCTAAAATAACAGTGCCCTCATAGCTCATAACTTAACAAATTTACATGTATTATTTATGCTTTCTCTTACTCACCACTGATTTAAGTCACGGACAGAACAGCACGGTAGAATTTCAGCCTGCATGCCGTTTTTTAACCAAACATTGTTGAAAATGAGCAGCTAATGTTGCTGTGATGCTACATGAAGTTTCTTAAATGAAATCCAGGGACGTTACATTTCCTGAGTACAGCAGTTGGCTCAATGAGAATATTCTGAAAAGGGGGAGACAAGAAATGAGCACATACCTGCTTCGCTATGACAGTAAATCACTGCATTAATTTGATTTGTCTCTGTCCAGACAGAAAGACTGCAGGGTACTGACCTTTTTATCTTTAAATGTTTGGACATTTTGGTGGGTGGTGGCCTGTAAAGATAAGACAAAGACAACATCCCTAATTTATCAAAAGAAAAAAGAGGTTTTACATCCTCCCGTTTGATATCCATAATATACCACCTGACACCTTTTTCAAGCATTCATGAAAAAAGACTGGACAGGAACATTCATTCCTGTTTATTCCGCTTGTCCAGAAGGTTTCAATGAGGTCAGCTTGTCTGTCTGTTTTTGTCTCAGTGTCTTTTGATGCATCACTCAGGTTAACGCATATCGTGAACGTCCAGAATAACTGAACTAGACACCAAACATCACATTCGAGTCTCTTCTCAAGCAGTTTCACTGGATGCAGAAACATAAAGGCTGCAGGTATGACTTCACCTAAAAACAGAGCCCAATTCATGAGGCTGGTGACTCAAATTTTATTTAATGATTTTTCCATCACATTAATTCAGTTTCTGTGTTGTTGAGTTCAGGAATACTGACCTGCAAAACAAATAAGGAAAAAAAGCCTTTTCTTCTCTGCTGAACTGGACAAATGTTGTATTTCACAGTTGTGTGTGTTCAAAGAATTACTTCCAAATGCAGCAACTCACTTTGCAAAACTTTTTCAGACTCACCACAGACAGAACTGGGCAGCAGAAATTCATGAGTCTGGTTGGTTTTGTTGTTAAAAACAGATTTTGCTCCATCCTCCATGGTTACATACTGCCTCCTCCTGCTCCCTCTCACGCTCCTTGCAGCTTCTTCCTCCTGTGGTTACATCTGCATCGAGCCAACAGAGAGCAGCATCGGACACAGGGCAGCTAGCTAATTCTAATGCAGCTGTTAGCATGTAGCACCATCTGGTGGTCCTGACCAGAAAGCGCAGGTTCTCTTATTTCTCCATTCAGTTTATCTGCAGCACTTCTACTTGGGGTTTGATGGCATGAAAGCAATGTGAATCTAATCCACTTACCCAATTTTAATCATTTCAAACTCCCAGTCAATTAGCTTTATGTTTTAACATTGTTATATAAATATGATAAAGATACATTTAAAGGGGTCCTATTATGCTTATTTTGTGTTTGATAGCTATTAAGTGTTGCAATGAAGGACGTTCATATTAGCCCTAAGGAAATTGGCTAAATTTCTGTCAAAAACATTGAGAGAAGGCAATAAGCAGCCAAAGATGACATGATTAAAAAGATTAGCAAGAAATAGTACAAGAAAATTACCTGAAAATAAACAATAAGAAAATAGATAAAAAGGAAATTACCTTACTTCTTTAACCGAATTTTAAATTAAATAGATGTATTATGATAACTTGTCACCTTATGCAGGTGTCAGCTTATGCAGATCCTTATAATAAATAACAATAACTAGTAATAACAAATTTAAAAAATAAAAAAATTTTCTTTTTCCTGTAGATATTTTTCACTTAAAAAAAATAATAATAATTTTCCAAATCTACTATGTTATTGCAGATTTTGGAACCTCTCTTGCCAAGTTACTCTTTTTTTACCATGTTTTTAAAGAAATTCCACCAATTTTCTCTGGGTTCAAAAGGTTTAAATACTTGTCAAGGGCATATGAAAGCAACGCTAGAAAAGAGATGTCACTCCAGGTTTCAAAGGGTTAAATGTAGTTTCAAACAATGCAGTAAATGTATGTCAAGTCATCCCTGTGAGTGAAAACCTCAGGCTTCCTATTGTTCTGAACACACCATTCCCACCAATTGTTTTTAAAGGAGGCACGCCACTGCAAGTGTTTACATTATGTAGCCTACACTGCTACATAAAGTTACATGCTAATGTGAGGGAAATATGTAACCTTGGTTGCAGATTAATTCCTCTCCAATTTTTGATCAAGCTGGAACATGTCTGATCTTGTTTAGGAACTTTTATGTGTGATTTTTCAGGGTAAAAAGTGTCGCTGTTCTCCATTACCATCATTACCTGTCTGCGATCAGAGCAGACTGAGGTTTTTAGAGGGGGCTTAAAGAGACAGATGCTAAAATCAAGCATTCATGTTCTTGCAAAAACCAAAAATGAGCATATAGATCCCCTTTAAACATTAGGGACAAGTTTATTGTTTTAAAAGGCAGCTATGCACTGAAAATAAAAGCACAAGAAATTAAATATATAAGCATAAATCAGGTTATTGCCAACAAATCCCATGTGCAGAGTCAAACCAATGAGAGTTTCTAAATAGTTTCTGACTTCCTGTCTGTGGCTCTAATGCTGCTTTCCATTCAAAGTTGGAGGTCATAATTTCCCAGTTGAAATTTCCGACATCCAAGCGTTCCAGGTGCACAACACTAAACATAGAAAAAAATGACAGACAGTGACAAACTTGTGTTTCTGTGGCAATCTGTGAACAATTGCAAGGTCAGCGGGGCCGCCTTCGTGAATTTTAATCATATAATAATAATAATAATGAATCCTAAAATTATAAATAAATACTTATATTACAATACTAAATACTGATATTTTGACATCAATTTACATGCAGAACAGGTTTTACAATATGATAGATGTATGATTTTAATTAAATACATGCAAATTTACTTTACGTTGCCTTTTAGTTGATTTCTGACCATTTACAATGTGCACCTCGGTGGCTTCCATGGATGCTGTCATTGTTGTGTGACGTCAGACCGCTGAAGTCAGGGTACATGGATTTGCCCCGAGTTCACATATACGAAATACGACTTTATGTTGCATTGCATTGTACTTTTTCTTGTACAAGGTCAGAATATCTCAACCGCAGACTATGAATAGAACGCAGCATAAGCCCACTAGTTCGCCCTTAAGGTCTTTAATAACACCTAACTTTATTTTTTTCTCTTTCTTTTTTTTTCAAGAAAAAGGCTCAGCGTTTTCCTAAAATGGCTGGACCCATAAAACAAACTACACTAATTACTAATTTCATTTGCAGATTAAAAACTCCTCAAATGAGACAAATCCAATCAAGAATGATCAGTCTCAGGTTGCTTAAATCCCATGTTGACATTGAAGAAGACTTCTATCAGTGAAATGTCGAATAACAACCAGCTTAGTGAAAGCAATATTAGAAAAAAAATTACACAGTATTATGAGCAATATAGACACTGTATCATTACAAAACAAAAAAGGTATGCAGATTACGGTGAAGTGGTGAAGATATTTATGTGTTGCACCAAAGTGAGTCTGTCTACTGCTTATGTGTTATTGTGTGTGTGTTTTTGTGTGTGTGTGTGTGTGTGTGTGTGTGTGTGTGTGTGTGTGTGTGTGTGTGCCTGCGCATATCCTGTTGTCAGTTAAATTTTCGAAGTTTGGACTGCAGTCTGCTGGCATGAGTAAAAAATTTTCCCACCTGCTCCACCTCAAAACATCAGTTTCCAGGTCCAAAGCCTCCAAAAATCTGTATTCCTGGCAAATAATCAACGTAACTTTAGCCATAACTGAATGTGAAGCAATAATGTAAAATTATTTCTATCTTTGTTGATTGTGTATAGTTTGAAAATATGGCATGTCACTGCAAAGTCTAATTTATAAGATTTAATTTTGGGGTTTGTCTTTATGAAACTTGTTTGTTATTGGAGTAATATTTTGTCTCGAATTGTCACGTGATCATGTACACTTATGACACACTTTTTTCCCTTCATGCCACTTTATTGGTTTGGCCCTCATTCTGTAAGTAACTTTATTAATAAGTCTGTACAGGCCACAGGACAATACTGCTACAGATGCTTAATAAGCATCAAACTTTTTAATCTGTTGATAGATATTCATCTTGATGTGTCTGGTTTGATATGCACCGCTCTCCTATAGGTTTAGTTTAGTTACAAAGAGAGCATTTTTGTGTTTTACCATGCGTGTGGTGCTAGGTTACCTTTTGTTAGCAAGGTCTTGATTTTACCGACTATGCCACATTGTTTCCACACAGGGTAATGTATTTATAAAAAGGAAAATATTCTGTTTTTATTAACAACCTGACAGCAACAATTTTAGAATTTTTACAATATTGGCTGTCATCAGAAACAACTTCATGTGTAAAACTTTTCTGATCTGCTCATATTGCAATACCCAGGTGACTATGATTGCAACCATTCTCTTGTGTTTCTGGTGACCAAAAGGTAAATACTAACGCCCCGTTAAGACGAGAACAGCCCTACTAAAAATGGAAAAGTCTTTCCTTTGCATTTTTTAAAAACAATCTGTGTGCATGTGACAACATTGTGAGAATGATCCTTGTGTACACAGATCCACAAAAACAGCAGAAAACGCTGTAGTATGCATGTCAGGCCAGCAGTTGGAGGTGTAACTTTGGAATGACACACCGTAGAAGAACACCATGGGCATGAACAAAGTGCGGCCGTGACGTCACCATTTTCACAGGATCCGTGCATTGGCAATTTACATGGCAACAGAAGGGCTTGCATTTTCAAAAGATTACACTCTAGAACCAGGTTTCAAAAGTTTGCTTTTTCGGGCCCCCAAAACACTGCTGTCATATGGAGGAAAGGCCAAACCGCAAAACAAAAGTTTAACATTTCATGCAAGATCTGTTGCCATGTAAACAGCCCCTGAATGAGTAACGGAAAGCACTGATTGGCAAAACTACAGACATGCAGTAAAACTCATCATAAAAGGCCAGAAACATAAATTTGGGGAAGTTGGACAATCTCAGCAGCTACTTATTGGATTTTTTGGCAATGTTGTAATCAAAACTGTATACAAAGTTTAGGTACAGCAATGTTTTTGAAAAAAACAGGAGATTTCTGCCTGGCTCCTCTTTGGGTTGTATAAAAACAGAATAATCCTTTAAATTGTTAAACCTCCCAGCCTGCACCTGTATCAGTGTGCCAGGCTTGGGCATGTCAATTTCTTGTTTAAACTGACTTCTTTTTTCTTCTTTTTTTTTGATACAAAGCAGAGCTGCTGTATCTGAAATGTATAAAAAATAAAATACAACACTGAGAGAAAGAAAGTGTTTTTTTGTTTTGGCTTCTTGATTCCATGTACTGCTGCTTTGAGTCAAAAACAGGTGTTGAGGAAACTGGTTAAGCTACTGGACAAACTGGTTGCTCATCCCATTCGTCAAACCTGGAGAGAATCGACAGAAGTGTGGGAACTACTTCGGGAAAATCAACATCTCTGCTCAAACCTGGAAAAGAATGGGAAATGCTTGTCGACCTGGGCAAGCGGCTAGTCTTTCCAACTAACATTACACAGACAACACTCAGACCAGATGTTGTCATGTTGCCCACAGCTGCAAAAAGGGTCATTGAACTCACTCTCCTGAGAGGTGTGAACACCAGCCGCACATAACATCAAGCTGCTTAGGTATACTGACTTGGCAGTGGATTGCAAAGACGTGGGCCAGGCAACAACGATCCATCCACTGGAAGTTGCGTGAAGGTGATTTGTCTGCAGCTTGGCTATCTAACTCCTCCATGTAGCCAGGACAACAGGAGAAAGCTGGCCAAGGGCCATCAAAGAGCTAACAGAAAATGTTGGGAAAGCAAGCTACTGATGGTGGCAATGGATGCAGGACAGTTCCTGGGGTTCAACACCCCAGGAAAGGCAGCTGCAGGGGGGTGGCAGGGAGACAGGGTAGCTGTGGCTCAGAGAAAGAGCGGGTCGTTCTCTAGTCTGAAGTTCAGTGGTTTGATCCCTGGCTCCTCCAGGCAACATGTCGAAGTATCCTTGGGCAAGATACTGAACCCCAAATTGCTCCCAAAGCTGCACCATCGGAGTGTGTGTGAATGGTTACTGAGTAGCAGGTGGCACCATGTATGGCCACCAGTGTGTGAATGTGGCATGTAGTGTGAAAGTGCTTTGAGCGATCAAAAGAGCAGAAAAGTGCTATACAAGTGCAGCCCATTTACTATTTAGATGCACATCAATGAATGGTGGCTCCAACTCCAGCAGTGCACAGAGCAGTCTCTGAATCACATCTCATCCACTCCACTCTCCTGCGACCGGACATCAGCCAGAAGAAAGTTTGGTAGAGGATCAGCTCTCGGTCTAAGTTAGGTCAGCCTCACCCTGATGCTGGCTCTCCTCCCTCTCTTCATCTGGTGTTTGTGGTTTCATTTCTCCCCTCTGGTCTGACTGGCCACTCAGCACATGCCATTAGTGGAGATCCTCTTGACGTCTACTGAGCTCAGTCCAAACCCCACACAACTTTTACTGATGCTGATACATGCTTCACTATTGTAGAAAAGTCATGCTTCAGCACAAGGGGCCACGGAGTCGATTTTTAAAAAAATATATAGCAAAAAGGTAGCAAGGATTTGAGGAGCTACTGGCTGCTGCACCTACTTGCGCCGTCGTTGTCATAGCAACAAGTGGCATTTAGCGTTGTCTGAGCATGTTGCAAGAATTTTAATGCTTGTTGCTTCAAATTATTGACAAGAAGCAAAACCCTTGATGTTCTTTAAAATTATCCATGGTGGTCATCACTGATGCTATTTTGATGTTTTTATATACATCAAACAAGCATACAACTAGTATCTACTTTAACAAACATGACATGCTTCACATGAAGACACATGTATAGAATTTTTATTTTGTTTAAATCTGTAATGCATTCCATGTCTGCTAATGTATACACAAATAGTGCTACTATGTCTTCCAAAATAGCGTAAAAAAGTCATAGTACAGTATGTTGCCCAAAATAGCATTAACCCTTGTGTTGTCTTAGCTTTCTGTATATACAGTACACCACTTCTCCTAAGGGTAAAAAAAAAAACACCTTCACTAAACCCCTAAAGTAAAGCAGCTTGATTGAATTTTAAAAATGTATTTTGCATGAAGACACAGCCTGTCATTCATCACAAACTTAGATTTTCACAGTTGTTGTTTCTTATGTAGCAATGATGTGTAGATGATGAAGAAACCTCCGCTGACACTGACTCGGTTGCATAAGAATCAATTTATTACAACGAAGTTCAGCATCCACCAGGCACCATGGTCTGCCTGGGAGAGGATTCAGGATCAATGTGAATCTCTCTATCTTACAGCTCATGCAAGTCTCTTATATAGATACAGGCATCAATACATTCTTCAGTAAAGCAACTCCTCACCTGCTATGATCAATCACAAGACCCCACAAATATATCCTTTTATGAAAGGAGCCTCATTCCATGTTACTTTTAGCCTGGCGCCAGTATTCTGCACACTTGGCTCCCAGACCTAACCATCCCTAGACCTCTGACCTCGAGGCCTCCTTGCCTGACCGAAATAAGAACCATAAGAAACGGAGCATAATACACCTCATCACAAACTGAAAATCTAGGTTTTCCCTCTTCACAGTGCAGAAAGACTAGATTTAATCAGTGGAATCCACTTGTTTTTATAAAAACACACCTGCCATAATTGTTTTCTTTGCTAAAGTAGAGGTTTATTATGATTATTATGATTATAATTATTATTGCTTAAGGCATAACACTACTCTCAGACCTTTATATTTAAGCCATAATAGCTGATTAGTGACCCTAGTTTCGTTAGTGTGTATATTCCTGGAGCACAAGTTTCTTTTGCTCAGTCAAAATCCCCGTCCGTGTGACGGGGAGGAGGGGGAGGTCGCAAAGCTTTCGGCCCGATCCGACGGGGGTGGTTTTGAGTCCGTTCAGACCTGCCACTCTGGTTCTGCTTCCTCTCTCTTTCTTTTCTATTACTGCTCTCTGGCATTCATATTTAAGTCGTAACTGCTGATCAGTGACTCTATGATCCTCATTGAGTGCTTATCCTTTTTACTGCTCACCACCTTGGGTCTGTTGAACTGCATTACACTAATCCCGTTGCCTCTCAGGAGCATTCCTGCTCCCTTGTTTCCTAGCTCCCAGCGGATCCTGGCCGCAACCCTGGCTGTGCCTGATCGTTGTGATAACTGTGCTGGCACTGTGACCCTGTCTTTAGTTGTGCTCGTGCTGTGGCTGCACTGTTACTGTACCCCTCACTCGCCCTGTGGTCTTGGTCCTGGTTGCGCTGATGCTGTGATCATGCCTTTGGACACCTCCCTATCAATATATGCATGAGTGCATTTGATAATTTCACACCAATCATTATTGTAATATGACATGCATCAGTTTCCACTATTGCTGTGTCTCTCTCCCCCTCTCCTCCCCCCTCTCTTTCTCTTTCCTTTTTTGCCATGATTGTATCTCATTTGTTATTTCTGACAGCTATTGCGCGTCTGTCCATCCTGGAAGAGGGATCCCTCATCATCCTCTGCCGCTCTTCCTGAGGTTTCTTCCTTTTTTCCCCCCGTTACAGGGGTTCTTTTTCGGGAGTTTTTCCTTGGGTGATGTGAGGGTCTAAGGGCAGAGGGATGTCGTATACTGTAAAGCCCTCTGAGGCAAACCATGTTTTGTGATAATGGGCTCTATAAATAAAATTGACTTGACTTGATTTGATAGGTGTAGACATAATTTTATAGCAAAATATATTACTTGTGTAGCATAAGAAAGTAGAAGAAGAAATGTGCAAAAAGTAGTTTTGAATGCATTTTTAATAGGAAAACAACAACAGTCTTTAGCAACATAGTACAAAGTATATTATACTGTACAATGAGGACTGCTGTGCAGTGAAACATGCACTCATGGCTTCAGTAAAGAGAGAACTCAGGGCACTGCTGTCTGCCCCACATTTATGGCTTTTTTGGCATTGTTTACTGATAAGGAATGCAATTTCCTTATCAGTAAACAATGCTTCCAAGAAATGTTTATTCTGTATTTTATTGTTTTTATTTTGTCTGTGAACTTCAGTCATGTGTGAGGTCATGGATATGAACATTTTTGTCCGACAATATGTCTGACTTGGATCTGGACACCGCTCCTCCTCCTCCATATGCCCCAGTCCACCCTGATCTTAAAGGTGAAGCAGTACAGGCAGGACACTCAACTGCTGATGGAAGCTCACCCGCAGCGCCACCACCTGGTGTCAGAATCTCTACATGACTTGAAAGAAAGCTTGAAACAGAGCTTTGCAACATACAGCTTTTGGTTCTCCCCGCCCCGTGACCCAGTCATGGAAATGCTGATGATGGAAACACTGAGCAAAATGCTCAAACATGATTTATATGATGTTCAGTTGACCGTGTACCAAGCATTAACTGGGTGTGGAGGTGACTAGGGGAAAAGCCAAGCAGAGGACAAGGCACAGGTGGTCAAGATAAGCCCTATGATCTGCATATTTGTCATAACTACAGACTGAAGGGACACTGGTGCAAAGAGTGTTCTAACAACAAGAAAGAAGAGAAAATCCCACATCCCATGTCAGACTGAGAGCAGGAAGAGGCAGGACAGACCCCAGTGACGGAGCAGCCTGCAGCATACACACACACACACACACACACAATTGATTGAGATTTTGACACACTAGGTGAGTAACAATCTCAAACTGATTATGATGATATAGTGAATGCCATTGAATGTACTGAAGTAAAGGTTAAAATGACCAAACCTGAACAGCCTATAATTGCTTTGTGTAATGATGAACATAAAGGATTCAGAAGTACAGCAGTAAACAATGTATTCAGTTGATTCAGGAGCTAAATGAGTTTCTCAAAAAAGCTCATGCACACAGCACTCACAGCACCCAAGCAACCTGTTACATGCAGACAGACTGATTACACTGCACATCACATGTATCTGAGGGACCAGATGAAAGTTTTGTAAGTTTGAGAAAGTATAGTATAAAATAAATCAGGAAGTAGAAAGGTTATATTAACAACATGTTTTCTGGACAAAGGAGGGTGCCGCTGTTTCTGTATCTCTGTCTCAGAATGAGCTGTCTGGAGCTCCGTTACCACACGTGTCGCTGGCCAAGCCTACTGGATGGCAGTGGAAGGATTTGGAAATATGGGTCCACACTCAGATGTTGCTAAGTGACTTCAGCACGGATTGGGATCCCACAATGCTGTGCAGCAAAAGGGGCAATGTATTCACTGCCTTAGTTAAGAGAACAACTGAGCTCATTCCTATTGTGAATAGGACACACACCATGGTTCAAGAAACAAAGGTCGACATGGCTGAATTATTGGAGGTGCCGTCTGAATTACTGTCAACATGATGTTGACCTGATGAAAGGTGCTACAGCTCTGGTGATTCACCCAAAGTCTGATTTCTGGCCGTGCATGAAACAATAGCCGTTTTAACACAAAGCACTCAAAGGTATTTGATCTATTTTTGATTCATTGTTATAGGCTGGATTCATTTCTTCCCTGTCATGACTCTCCTGTGTGATTATTCCAGTAAAGAAAATTCAAATGAAAATGAAAATTTAATGCCTCTGTCCATCCACTTGTGGCTTGAATTTTGAATCCACACACAATTTTGTTAGTGATTCCACCTGAAGCCACACAGTTTTCCATCACTTCTTTGGCAAACGCTTTATTCAGTATTTCCATGTGCAAAGATTCCCAGTACTGGTTCGTATTTTCTTTCAAAAATAACGTCAACAACAAAATTTAGCTTCACCTGTTTAGCGATGGGTTTCTGTAAAATAAAAAATTAAAATACAGGATTAAAAGAAATCCTGGAAAGCCTAACTTTGCCAGGTGGAAGTGCACTTCTATGATATGTTTATGATTTAATGATCTGTTCACCATTAAAAAGAGGCCTGTAAGACAAATACATTAGGACTGTTGCAACACTTGGCAAATAATGGTCACAAAACTAGTGCAAGCAAATTGCAGTGGGTTCAAAAAGTGACCTTTTGGGGGACATGTGAACACAGCAGAGGGTAAATGTCTCTTCCAAATGCATAACTGCCATCCAAATGATTTCAAAACCTATTACTAAATATTTAAAAAAGGTATGACATCATACTGTAAACAATGGGTTCCAAATTACTCAGACAGAGAGGCACCTCTCTCCTCGTGATTCATGATTAAATCTCAGTGTGCACAACAAACTGACCTGGACTGACAGAACTGACAGAGCCTTGACTGACTTAAAGGGTCTTCACAGACTGACCCTCAGACTGACTAAACCCGACCAGTTTCAGTTTGTTGACTTAAAGGACGGTGACATGACATGTTTATGACACAAAAACATGGCCTGATGCCTTTTTTTTTTAACCAACTCTGATCCTGTTGTAGCTGGACTTGCTCTGTGTCTCTCAGTTGTAGCTGCAGCAGTAAAGGTTGTTTTAAAGTTTTTTAGGTTGTGTCTCATGTCGGGCCTGCTAGCTGCCATTTTGCTCCCTGCCTCCATCTCTGTAGTCAAATGTGATGCTCACCCTAACAGATCTAACCTTTTTTTTTTTTTTTTTTACAGGAAATGCTGCAGCTTATGCAGCTACTGTCTGTGGTTCAAGATTCCCTCCATGTTGTCTTGCTAAACACCCACTGAAATTAACCCTTTCTGTCCTCAGGTCACTCTCTACTCCCCAGTAAAGTGTTCTCTGGTCATAATCTGGTGCAAAAGGGGGAATGTGTACCGTTTTTAACTCTGCATTTAAATGTGAACTGCTTTTGACTGTGCATTATACACACAGAGATTTTTCAGTTTTTGCACAAGATTTTTACAGGAGGTGTACAGTTTGTGCAGCCAACAATGCATAAACCATTTGGCCATTTTATGATGACAAACTAATACAATCCCACAGCTAAATATGATGCCAGCGCAGTGGCGAAGGAACTGCTCACTGAAATAAAACCCAGATGGGGTATTTCAACAATCAGTCGTGATGACTGACCGGCAAGGTGCTCTCTAAAGTATTGCACTTTTTAGGCTTCAATATATATCATCACTTCTAATATGTCATCACTGTTCTTATCATCCACAGTGCACCAGTGCTGTGGAACATGAAAATTTTACAGTCAAGGAAAGCTGGCGAAAGGTTGCCATGAAAACAGACTGTCGTGAGTAAAAGCACCTCCGCCAGTGCTTTTTCAAATGTGTGCTTGGGTAAGAAACGAACATGGTCTCACTCCATTGTATATGGAGTTGAGGAGACCACTCCAATGTGAAATAGGTCTGGTTAAGTTAAGTACTCTATTCCAAATATAAACTCCAGTGATAAAAATGCTGTGATATTGTGCCAACCTGTTTGCTACTCTGTTAGAATTGCATTCTCAGGTGAAAAGTGTCTTCAGTAGCCAAAGCAATGCTTTAGAGACCTGAAGCGAGGCGATTGGGTGCTCATTAAAGACCACAGGAGGCATCACTGGAGGCAGAGGCAATATCACCATCCACTGAAACAGCTGTAAAGGTCGCAGTAAAGGCTACTTGGGTCCACGCCAGCCATTCCAAACTCGTCCCAGAACCATACGACGACACAGGGCCCTCCATTCACTTTCCAAATACATAAGCTATTGCCCAGAGTAAATTAAAGTCACCACAACGCTTTGAGGATTCATCAGGAGTGTAGGCGGATCCCTGCTCCTAAGGTGACCAACCGCACTCCAGGAAAAGATCTAGGATGACAGTATTGGCATACTGTCTGAGGACACCAACACAACAACACAATGAGTGAGGAAACCGCGCATTCCTCCTGCATGTAGCATGCAAAGCTACCACCTAAGTGACGGCAGTAGACAACTGTGTCACCAACGCGGGATCAGTGATGGAACCCAGATCCTCCAGACCTTCCAGATCATGATGGCTCACCTGCTCTTACTCATAACCTTACCTCGTCACCTGCTGCATCAGAAACTCCTGTACATTCATCCTTATAACATGACACCAAACAGTTCATTCACAAAGACACTGACCGAACTAAAAACGCTCATCAAGGAACTGAAAAGAAATGTGGATGAACATGGATGATGGACTGGTTTGACTTAAAGGTTGAAAAATACAAATCATTTATTCTGACTGTTGTTTCTGTATTTAGTATCTCTATGGTAGTGTTTGCCCTGTTAGGATGAGTCATTATTCCTTGTGTCAGAGGTCTTATTGTCAGAGCTACTGAAATGTCAACTACACACCAAATGGCTTTTTTCCCCCTCCTAAACAGTTTCCATATTATCACCATCATGAAAACCCTGATGAAGATCCTGATGCTTGAGTGTAAAGAGTAATTTCTTTATGCTTGCTCATCTACATCAGAATGTCTATGTTCTACAAAAACAGCTAATGCTAATTTGTAGTGGTCATCTCATGAAGTGTTTGCTTTGACATATAAATGTGTGCTCTTACTGATACTGTGACAAGCTTTGAAGTTATGACCATAGTAGGGCCACAGGGGGAATTGAAAAGACAAAAATTGTGATTGACCTTATATGTTCGAATTATTAAGTTTATATTAACTTTTGATTTGACTTGAAGTTAACTCATATCAACTTGTGCAAATCATCTGACCAGCTGTCCTTGGAAGTTTCACTTGTGAGTTAGAAACTTGCTGTTACTGGAAAAAGGAGACAAACGTTCCTTGTTCCAGTACACCTTATCTCAGCGGAGGTAACCTTCCTGATTTTTCTAACACTGTGTTTGCAATTATAAATATATGACTGAATGTGATCTTCTTGGTCAGACTCACTCAGTACACTCTAGGTATCAGAGCTCTGTCCTTTCAGCTGAAACAAATTGACTCTGTTAAACCCTTTTCCTTTTTACTCTATTTACTTCATTAAAATATACAAAAGACAGCTGCTTTTGTTTTATCATTTATTTGTTCACTTCTCTGAATGGAAACACTGTAAATCCCATCACACAAACTATGCAATGACTTTTAATTGCATTTTGGACAACATATTATACAATGCCTTTTTTATGCAATTTTGGACGACATACTGTAAGATTACATTTTAATGTCATTTTAAACAACATTGTATGCTATTACATTTTTATGACATTTTCCACTACAAACTATTGAATTATTTTTTATTCAATTGTGCAAGACATACTTAAGAATGAATTCTTCATACCATTTTGGACGACATACTATAGTATGACTTATTATGCCTTATTGGACAACATAGTATAATTCATTCATTCTTTTTCCGTAACCGCTTGTTCTCATAAGGGTCGCGGGGGTGCTGGAGCCTATCCCAGCTGTCATCGGGCAGAAGGCAGGGTACACCCTGGACAGGTCGCCAGACTATCGCAGGGCCGACACATATAGACAGACAACCATACACGCTCACAGTCACACCGAAGGGCAGAAGGGAGAACCTGGAGAGAACCTACACAGACACGGGGAGAACATGCAAACTCCGCACAGAAGGGTCTCCGCCCACGGACCGAACCACATAGTATAATATGACGAATAATTTATGATGTTTTATGCAATTTTAGAAGACATACTGCAATATGCAGTTTTCAAGGTATTTAGGACAACATATTATAATATGACTTTTTTATGCCATTTTGGATGACATGTTACAGAATGACTTTTCTTTTTGGACAACATACTATAGTGTGATGATTTTCTGCCAATTGAGACCACAAAATATGCTATGACTTTTTAATGCAATTTTGGACAACATACAGCACTACAAACCTTACATGCCATTTTGCACAACATGCTATACATACTATATATTTCTTTTTATGCCACTTGGAAGAGATACTACAGATGAACTCTTTTATGCCATGTTGGAGGACATCAGTATGATGTTTATATGCCATTTAACACGACACATGACAAAGGATTCAACTATATAGGACAAAGTATATATAATAAATGGATTACATACTATAGTAAATCTTTGTTATGACATTTCGGTCGACATACCATACTATGACATTTTTATGCCACATTGGCTGGCATACTGTAGCATGACATTTTTATGCCATTTTGTATATGATGTATTCATGCCATTTCGCTACCATTTTGGATGTCATCCTATACTTTGACCTTATGTAGGCCATTTTGGACAACATACTATAGTACAACATTTTTATGGCATTTTGGACAACATACCATACTATGCTGTTTTTTGGCCATTTTGGACGACATACTACATTATGACCTTTTTAAGTCATTTTGGATGACATACCATACTACGACCTTTAAGGCCATTTTGGACAACATCCTCTTTTATGACCTCTATCTTAGTATGACATTTTTCTGCCATTTTAGATGTCATACTATACTATGATGTTTTAAGGCAAATTTGGAAGACATACTATAATATGACATTTTTAGGGCATTTTGGATGACATACTATAGTGTGACATTTTTATGGTATTTTGGACAACATACTATACTATGATGTTAGTATGCCATTTTGGACGGCATACTATAGTATGACATTTTAATGTAATTTTAGATGACATACTATAGGCTACTATGACATTTTTAGGCCATTTTGGATGACATACTATAGTATGGCATTTTTATGGTATTTTGGACAACATACTATACTATGTCGTTTTTATACCATTTTGGACGACTTACTATAGTATGACATTTTTATGTAATTTTGGATGACATACTATACTTTGAAGTTTTTAGGCCATATTGGACCACATACTATGGTATGACAATTTTATTAAATTTTGGAAGACATACTATAGGCTACTTTGACATTTTTAGGCCATTTTGGACGACCAACTACACTATGGCATTTTTATGGCACTTTGGTCGACATACTGTCAAGTCAAGTCAAATAAATTTTATTTATAAAGCCCATTATCAAAAACATAGTTTGCCTCAGAGGACTTTACAGCATACGACACCCCTCTGCCCTTAGATCCTCACATTTTTATGGCATTTCAGATTACATACTATAGTATGAAAAGCATGACGTTTTTAGGTCATTTTGGACAACATACTATACTATGATGTTTTTAGGCCATTTTGGATGACATACTATAGTATGAAATTTTTATGGCATTTCAGATGACATACTATACAATGACATTTTTAGGCCATTTTGGATAATATACTATCAAGTTTTTAGGCCATTTTGGACAACATAGTATAGTATGACCTTTTTATGGCATTTTGGACGACATACTATACTATGACGTTTTTAGGCCATTTTGGACGCCACACTATAGAATGCAATTTTTATGGCATTTTGGAGGACATACTCCCGGTCACAGGTCACATTTTTCTCAACTCAAGATTCAAAAAGTTTATTTGGCATTCTTACATGCACAGGCAGTACATGTACAATAGGAATTGCTTTTGTGCAAGCCCTGAGTGGTGAAAAAAAAGACAATACAGATAAAAAACAAACAAGAAACAGAGAGAGATAAATATTTAAAAGAAAGAAAGCTACAGTGCAATTTTAAAAGAACACACCATAAAATACAATAAGTTAAAAACTATAAAATAGTGTTGCTGTTTATTGCACACTGCCCTGAGAAGATGAGGTAGACATGTCCCCTCAACGTGGACATGTCCCTTCCACTTAGAGGAGCATTAGGTCTGTAATTACTGATTTTGCAGTATGACAAGAAAACAGTCACGAGACATTCTGTCTGTCTTTTGAAGTGTTTGTAACATTACCTGTGTCAGAGTAATAGTCATTTTAATCAGCCACACAACACATAAATAATGCACCCAGGATCATTTTACTCTTCTCAGGTTACTACAACACACCTGGAAACCTAATATGTTATAGCCTGCCTGGTAAACAGGAAGGCCATCCAGCTTGTATAGTGCCAAACTTAAAATAACAAATAAAACCCACATAAAACTATTAAATATTGGTAAAGTTAAAATGAATATTCCATAATGGTCATTAATCCCAGAGTTTCTTTTCCTGTCAAACCCTGCGTCCACCATAAAAGAACTTAAACTACGGTACAGCTGGTAGGCAGACCAAGTCATTATGGCTGTGTGTGAAGGTGAATAAAGGCTCCAACCTCCTTTCGTCCACTGGCCAGTGTGCTTCTTCTCAGAGACGGTTGTCATCTGCTCCATAGGGATCGGAACTCCCCCGGGTAAAAGAATAGACAAGTGTTTCCCTCCTGCAGCAGGAAATGGGCGAAACCCTGTACGAAATTATGACTTCAGCATTCTGTTTTGTGAAGGAAACCACTCCTGAGAGCACAGGCTACAGTTTCCTGTTGTGGGCCAGCATTTTGGCTTTATGCTCTCAGAGTGAAGAAGTGCTGAGAGCGTTTGCATCATGCTACAAAGGGCTGAAAGCTATAATTACCTGATTAACACTGTAAGGCATTGTAATAAAGTAACTGCATGCATGAGACAGTAATTGTTTATTGCAGGTAGAACTCCACTTTTGAGCTTGTATAATCACCTAAAAATACTGTACGAGTCACTTTGTTTGTGTTAGAATGTCAAACCAACTATTTATAAAACCCATTATCACAAGTCACAATTTACCTCAGAGGGCTTTACAGCATATAACATCCCTCTGTCCTTAGATCCTTACAACAGATAAGGAAAATTCCCCCCAAAACCTCATCCGTACTACACCCTTCTCCAGATATTCACAGTGTGTGATCTTTGTTTTGTGTGTATATTTTTATATCCAGAATCAATGCTACAAAATATCACCACTCGTTTGCAGATCACTTCCTGCAGCAGTACCTCCACTTCAGAACTACTAATTACTACCTTTGAATATATATATGTATATTCTTAAGAACAATTTAAGAAGAAATTTAAGAAAATACATAGGAAGATAATGGTGAATGAGGCCCACTGATTTTAAATATGACACTGCTTTATTCAGTGTTTTTACCCATTTAAACCCCCAGGTCCGTTATTTTCTTCTTTTTTTAATTCACAGAAGTGAATCAACAACCAGTCATCAGGAGCCACATGATTATCCACAGTGCATACAAGCGACCAATAAATAGTGAAATAAATATGGCATGAAAACAATAAAATGACACAGCACAAGACAGGCTTGGGAGCCGCACGCAATAAATGAAAGCAATGCAAAAACAACCACAGAAGGAACAAACAAACAAAAACCAAACACATAAGTACATATATTAAAAAGTCAAAAGTTTGGGCACCTGGTGGCTCAGTGGATAGAGCAGCACCCCATGCACAGAGGCTGTGTCCTCACCACAGCAGCCGCGGGTTCGAATGTTGCTGCATGTCTCCCCCTCTTTCTCTCCCCCTTCAACACTCACACTGTCCTATCAATTAAAGGCAATAAAAGCCCCCCAAAATGATCTTAAAAAATAAAATAAAATCAAAAGTTGGCTTTAGATTTCCTAGTTGTGGTATACATATACTGTGCGTGCACGTGGGAGAGAGAGGTCAACTTTCATTAAGTATAGTATTTTAAAGCTTTTAGCTACTTTTTAGGCTTTCAGTAAAGTTAGTAGTTCATACTGAGTACTTAAGTATTGTAGGCCTATTTAAAGACAATTCTGAGGCACTTTTACTTTACATGACTTTAAGTTTCATGTAAGTATACTTCTACTCCACTAACAATACATCTCAGGCAAATATTGTACTTTTTACTTCACTATAGTTATTTAATAACTTTAGTTACTTTACATTTTCAAGTTTTAAATACAAAACTAATAATTTCAACTAATTATCAACTAATAATTTTATGATACATGATTATAGGTCTTAAGTTACCCAACAGTGAGCTATATGCTTTACCTTTTTACTTTATATATGCTTCCCCTAGGCAACTTAATTAGAAATCACTCTGCAAATTTCCATTTTTATGCTGATGATACACAACTGTATCTATCTATGAAACCAGATGAAACTGATCACTTATCGAGACTTCAAACATGTCTCAAGATCACTGTGCTCTGAAGGGTTACTTGTGGTTCCCAAAGTCTCCAAATATAGGATGGGAGCCAAAGCCTTCAGCTGCCATGCTCCTCTTTTATGGAACCATCTTCCAGTTTCAGTCAGGGAGGCAGACACCATCTCCACCTTTAAGGGAGATTTAAGACCTTCCTATTTGATAAAGCTTATAATTAGGACTGGCTCAGGTTGCCTGGACCAGCCCCTAGTTAGGCTGACATAGGTTCATCTGCTGGGGGACTTTCTATGATACACTGAGCTCCTTTTTCCTTCCCTTGCTCCCTCCATCTGAAAACACTCATGTCTGTTTACTGCATTACGGTAACTCTGTTGCCTCTTCGGAGCATTCCTGCTTCCTTGTTTCCTAGTTTTCCCGGATCCTGGTTGCAATCTTGGCTGTGCCTGATCGTGGTGATAGCTGTGCAGATGCTGTGACCCTGCCTTTGGCCGGGCTCGTGCTGTGGCTGCACTGATACTGTACTGTACTGTATGACTCGCCCTGATCGTGGTCTTGGTTTTGCCATTGCTGTGATCCTGTCTGAAGCTACGCCTGTGTTGTGGGTCCTGGTTGCACCGTTGCCGTAATTGTGCTTGACGCAACCTTCTACTGCCACTATTATGAGTCACGCCTCCACTGTCAATATATGCACAGGACTCTTATCAACACCCACAATATTATCATAGAGTGCATTTAGTTATTTCACACCTATCGTTATTGTAATATGACATGTTTGTTTCTATTATTGCTGTGCCTCTCTCCCTCTCTCTCCCCCTCTCTTCCCTCTTTCTCTTTCCTTTTTGTCATTATGGTAATTAAATTATTATTTATGACCTCTATTGCACATCTGTCCTGGAAGAGGGATCCCTCATCATCCTCTGCCTCTCTTCCTGAGGTTTCTTCCACCACTGGTTACTTTTATTTTCCATAATGAATGAGAACTATTCGTCATATGCCTTCTATGCTACATCTCATTTATTAGAGAAAGGGGAAAAAAACTTGACTTCACCAAATTTGCCAGGGGCCCATCAAGCATTTTTGTTTGCAGTGTGACGAGCTGGGCCCGGCTGCTTAGACCCTCAATAATGAGAACAAAAAACAATTAGGGGTCTAGCAGCGTGTTGCTTCTTGGACATATAAAAAACATATGGAAAATGAGTAACTGTATTCTTGTATAGTTAGTTTAAATTGGTGATATTCTGAATCCATAATACCACAAAAATAGAAATTGTTGGAAGGGATTACTTCATATGTTTTGTTTATTTTATTTTGTTTTTATTTAATTGATGTTTTTAATAAGGACATCAGAACAAAACAGTTTTAACACAAAATCAAGACAAATGTTCACTGTCCCATCTTTTTCAACAAAAAGTGCCTTCACATTATCAGTTACTTCTGAATCTACCAAATCTACTAGTTGAGGCATTCCCTACATTCCCTCTATTAAGGCCAAAAAACAGCCCCAGATTTGATCAAAAATATCTTCTCTTCCTGTAATTCTGTACGTAACATGTTCAAAACATGGCCATTTTGTCATCAGTTCAAACCATTACCTAAAACAGCAGCGACTAGATGATTTCCAGTATCTTAATATTAGTCTACATCCTGTTGTTGTAGCCGGGCGGACCCATAATCTCTTTTACTCATTCATAACAACATTATCTGGTAACCAACCCAAGATACAGAGAGCTGGAGATTTAATCAATCTTAAATTAAACAATTTATTCAGGAAGGCGATAACCTCACCCCACAAAAACAATTTTTTTCACAGAAAAATCATGTGTGTAAGAGTACTGACTTCTTTTCACTTCTCCAGCAGGTGTCACTGTTCCTTAGTTTTAGTCTGGCTATCTTGCTTGGGGTTTGGTATGTTCTGGTTTGCAGTTTATATTGAATGAATTAACACTGAGCTTCACATGAACACGTGTGCCAGGGAGGAACAAGTTCTGTCCATCTGTCCTCTGCAATTTTCACCCAAATCTTTTTCCAAACTCAGTCTCAATCCTTCCAAGCCAGGTTCTTGTAAATCCCGAATAAGCCCAGAACTTGAAGCTCCACCTTTTTTATGCCTTGTCATAAGGAACCACTCCATGATCAGATTTATTTTTTTATTGGTCAGAATGCAATACCTGATCTGTAAAAAAAAAAAAATCAAAAGTCCTCTGTACCATGATTATACTGTATATTTATTCTTAATTTCATCAAATGATTTCAATCCATTTTCCTTAACCAAGTCACCCAAAAGTTGGATTCCAGATCTGGCCCACTTCTCCCATATAATGGTTTTCTTGCCTATCAGTATTTTTTATTATACCAAATAGTCAGATCAAGTCAATTTTATTTATAAAGCCTGTTATCACAAATCACAATGTGCCTCAGAGGGCTTTACAGCATATCACATCCCTCTGTCCTTAGACCCTCACACGGACTAAAGAAAAATTAGACCTAAACAAGCTATAACATCATAAAAAAAGTTCAATTACAATAATGACATCATGGAAAGAGAGAGAGAGAAAGAGAGGGAAGAAAAGAGAGGGAGAGAGGAGGAGAGATGCACAGCAACAAATATGGCAACAACATAAAATTAATAAATGTAATTTATGATAGCATGTAATGTTGCATGTAAATATTGTAAGTGGCGATAACAGTCACATGTAATAATAGAGGTATGACTAATAATAATGGCAGTAGAAATTGGCATCAAGCAGGATCACAGCATCAGTGCAATCAAGACCCACAACAAAGGCGCAGCCACAGACACGACCACAGCAAAAGCACAAGAAGAAAAAAGTGGACAGCGATTGCTGCAGCTCCTGAAATCCCTAGTAAGTATGCTTTATACTGTAAGCTAGCCAGCTAACCACTGTAGGGTCTACCTGTGAGCTAACATTAGCTACTGGATTGTTTTCTATAATCTTGCAAGCTAACTATATGTTTCAACTTAAAATCGCTAGCTTCAAAAATCATATCATGTTTCCATGTATATGAGTGGAGCTAGCATCTTCAGCTAAAACATATGTTTAGTTTGTAGGCTAATAGCAAACGTTCCCGTGGCTACCTTAGCTTGCAAATAGCCTGTTTGGGATGGGGACAATGGTTATCTAGCTAGCTCGCTACAGCATATAGCATACTCACTGTGAATTGCAAGGGTTTTAACAGTTTCTGTCCACCTCTGACACTGCAATCCATAAGACCCTTGCCACTTATAAATCATTATAAGTCTAATCTATAATGGTTTATGAAGCATTATGTGTGTTTATGAGTGTATTCATAAAGCATCATGAATGCATAATAATTCATTATGAATGTCTTCATAATGCATTATAGATGTGGTCTTCATAGAAAGTGTTACCAAAACATTGGTCCAAGATGTCTTTTTGAGAATTTCTGTCATTCACGTTTATACTTTATATACAGTATATAGTGTAATTGAAGTGCACTTAAAACAGCTTGATGTGTTAACTTGTTGGTATCACATGTTGGTAACAGTCTATGTTACGTTACAATCAGAATACTCATGTTCTTTCTGTGGGAAGGCTGATAAGACTTAAATCCTTTTTCTTAGTGTAAAATAATGATGTTTTGTTTGTTTGTTTGCTTTTTTTATTGTAAGACTTTTATTGATTTATGTATTAATATTATTGATATTATGATTATTAATTTATTCCTCAACCTTCTTGCTCACCAAAATAATCTCGGTAAACTAATGTTATTGAATTAGTTAGCCAGCAATGTAATTTGCAGTTTAAGCTTCTTTAACATAATATTTATAATATCTTAATGACCGGGCTTATTCCCCTACCACCTTAAAAGCGCGGATGAAAATAACTAATGTTAGCTAACTGTTAAGAAGCTAACTATACACTGACAGGTTTCATTTGGAAACAAAGACTTGGTAGCATTTATGTCAAATTGGTTAACCTTAAATCATAAAACCCCAACATCAGTTTGTCACCAATTTTAAGTGAACTCACCTTATCAATAAATGTTTAATTTACAATTGAGTGTATGGAAGTTGAGAGTGATTGTAGTTTGTTAGCATGTTAACTGTAGCCTACCTTGTAGAGGACCTTCTAAAAATCGAGTGTTTCTTTGTGAATATATGATCATAAAAATTACAAAATCCTCTGTTTGATGTTACAGTTGGGCATTAGAGCTCCTTTAAGTTTATTAATGGGGTTAAGGTAAATATTAGGTTCACAAACAACTTTTCAGGTCATGGCTTGTGAGTTTAACCAACAAGTGATGAGAGGCTCTCAACGCCAGCTGACAGGAACACTCATCTGGCGCACTGAATGTGAACGCCCCACTTTTTTTATTGAGTCCCCTCCTTTTGTTCCACCATTAGCTAATGCTACTTTAAAGTTACATTAGCTCGTTAGCTAGCTATGTACCGTTAGCTTGACCATGACGCAGCACCGCATCAAGCACGCTCATGTCAGTGGTACTGAAGTTACTGAAAACAGTGTCAAATTGTCCTGTACATTATGTACATTATGGCTTCAAATACATCAGTAATACATCTCAAAGAAAACATAATACACCCTTTTTAACCTGCAACAGTGACAATAAAAATGTTGGAAGATTTCTGAAATACTTACCAAATGAGAAGGATTGCTTTATAATGTTAGTGGTCCAGAAAGTTAAAGGTCCTAAACTAAGGGTGCAGAAAGTTCCAGAAAGTTAACGCTCAGAATGTTCATAATCTGGCGGTCCATGATGCTATCCCTCTCTCACTGACACGCGCAGTAGGCGGGGTCAGTCTGACTTACTGGGCACGTTTACTGTTTACGTTTGTCCCATAAAACACACACACACACACACACACACATCTGGATATAAATTTTTAACATTGGAATTGACCTAAAAGGAGCTATTGTGGTCATCCAAAGAATGTCCATAAGTAGTGTGTATATTTATCTTGTGTATTTACATAAGTATTTAAACAGCAATCAAAATGTTCAGAAACAATTCACATTTGCTGTATGAGACTGTATTTTTGTTGCTGTATATAAATTAGGACAAAAACATAAAGTCTACACACAGACTCAATTTCAACGTCTTTTATTGGGCTAAATTAGGGCCAAGTCAGAAGGTCTAAACATAGACCAATTTTCTGGTTTCTTTTAGGATATGTATACAGACAATATCCAGAAACATATGTGGCAGATGAGATATTTTCTAGATATCTATAGATATGTGAAAGATAAAATTGTGTACCACTGGATCTTTCAAGCTAGCTGTATGCACCTTTGTCTTTGTAAGATTTTTGGGGTAAGAGACACCTCACCTTGTATTTCTAACAGATTATACTATAGATATTATTATATAATATTATAATATTAGCTTCTTTGACAAATTAGTTTAAACATGTAATCCCAAACATGCTATCCGATTTTTTGGCTGAGACAGTATTGCAGATCCATGAATGTCAGATTTCTTTGTATCTGCAGTTGCCTGAAAATATATTTTTCCAGATCTGTGATCTTTGTGATATACAAATGTGGTGTCCTAACGGATATGTCATGGATATCATATGTGGAAAACATCATATTTATCGATCTGCTACGGATCAGATCTTCCAGGATACTCTCTGAAAATGTTATGGATATGACAGATCCAAAAACTTATAGACTGTTGGATCTTTCCGGATACAGGTCCTTTTTCGTCCAGTGACAGTCAGCAACAGTTATGTTAAATTAAGCTATTTCTGCAATTATTGTTTGTATTTCGTTCTTACCGGTGTGTTCCCCATGTGGTGCACAAAACAAGCAAAAAAATACTTAACGTACCTCATTAGTTTGGTGGATGGCTGCATGGCGTGTCCTCCTCTTGTTTGTTTAGTGACCAGCCTGTTTTGTTTTCTTCATCACCATAAAATTATGTCGTTATCTCGACAAAACGGGCTTCGCAATCTCGAGATAAATAATCAACAATCTCGGCATAAATAAATTGTGATCTTGAGAAAATAACCAGAAATATTTCATTATCACGAGAAAACAGAGAAAATAAAATGTATAGCAACATGTCCTTTTAGGGCTTCCATACCCAATGGCAGGTGTATGAGTAAATAAACAAACAACAATGACCACAAAGATCATTTTTCATTTTCATATTACATTTGTGGGAAGTTATTACAATTTTGAAAGTTGAAGATTTTCACCTTCCCACAAATGTAACAAATCTCTGCGAATGTAATAGTTATTCCAATTGTGGGAAATTTCATGCTTGTGATAGGCAACTGCCATTGCATTTGTGGGAGGTTTATTACATTTGTGAGATTATTACAGTAAAAGCTGCAGATTTATATTACTTTTGTGGTTTATTACGTTTGTGGGTGTTAAAGTATGGCTTAATTCTCTGCTCAGGACTTCACTATTCCACTGTATCTTTACATAGCAAATAGTGGTTTGCTGCTATATTAATGCTCTGAATATTGTATAGAAAATGTTTATTATTATAAAAGATTTTTTTTAAATAGTGTTAAATGAATTCCTAATTAATTTCCTTGAAAAACAGTTTTTGGTGATTCCCTTTACACACACATATGGATTCAGTTGTGTTTTCCGTGTGTTAAACTGACAACTTGTGTAGAAACCCATCAGATGTCCCTCATAATTTCAATTTTGGAGTTGAGGAAACAATAACAGCATGATGCTCTTACGTACTATGAAAGATCTTCAGACATTTTACAGCTTAAATTTCATTGCAACAATAAAATATGGGTAAGGAACTTGAACAGCTCGGGTCACGTCTACAGCAAACACTTGAGTGAGGTAACGTGATTGTGCAAATTTTATTTTCTGAACTCTTGGTATAAGTCACTGTCTCACTTTATACTGATTTTAAAAAGTTTTAATATAATATATTAGAGAATTAATTGATGTTAATTCCGCATGACATTTTTTTCTGGTGTCGTCATAAAATTTGCAATTATTATACTTAAAATACATTATTTGAAAATAAGATTTTTGATTTAGATTCTTTTTAAATTACATCCTAATAAAGGCAAAACCCCTTTCATATGCAGCTTGAAAACCTTATTTGTCTGGATCGGGTTTTATTGATCAGAATTATTTACGTTTCTGAAATATTTTTAGTATTTTTTTGCTACTTTTACTGTGAGACATGATCTGAATATTTGTTCCACCACTGCAAGATCAACAGAGTTCTAGTTTGTGTACCCTGACATTATCGTTATTGTTGTAAAAAGTCACTATGCAACTTATATTATAAAATTAACAAAACAATTGATGTAGTGATATCTATTTATGGACAACTGTGCATTCTTCCACGGTTGGTTCACAGAAACTACAAGACAGAAGACAGTACATATTCATTTTCTTTCTTCTCTGGCCATGCAGAGTGTAACTTGTCCAGATTTCAATCCATCTGCCTCCACACCAACATAATGGAGGTGAATTAACAGTTTTCATTCAAACTATTTGTCACGGAAGAAATTTAAAACTGCTGATGCTGTATTCTGTGGACTACCTGAAGACAATGTTTCTGGAAAATACAGAGCCGCCAAAATCCTGATAGATAACATTTTTTATTAAGATAACTGGTGCTCACAACATAAATATATCATCTTCTCAGGTATAAGAGGTTGTGTGTTAAAAGATTTCGCAGATTTTTCATGGCATTTTTTTGTAAGGACGCCCATGTAAAAGCTTTCTGAATTGCATCTTAAGATTTTACAAAAAATACAATGCCATTTATTAATGTTTCATTCATCAGTTAGAGGCCATTCATAAGAGTGTTAAGGTTGCCAGGTTGTAAAAAAAAATCCATTTAGTCAGACCAAATAGTTTTTTGGTTGTAATTACAGGATGTATCAAGCATTCTTTTCAGTGACAGCTTATAATTATACACGGTGCCTTATTAGAAAGCAGTATTTTTTCAATGCTTTGAATACCACAAGTTAATTTAACGCCATTGGATCGGATTAGAAGCAGAAATCTCAGAGACAGATAACTCCAAAGTTGTACAATTAAAACTTAGCCGTCAGCATGGACAGATACGCCTAGATGCTTTTTTATTTTTTTGTTATTTGAGTGAACAGAGCCTTAAGACAATTTGGCTTTAGCATTTCAGAAAAAACATCTTTAATTATTGAAATAAATACTCCATTACATGCATGATCAAAACACTTTAAAATACTATGGGAAGTCTGGTAAATAGTGTAAAACCTATGGCACACACTCACAGCAGCTTTTTACCAATTGAGAATTCACACATGTTGAAAAAAACAAAAGCAGGCATTGAGACACTCAGATCACTCTTTTCAATCACACAAAGCATGCGTATTCGAGTAGGTCAGCCAACCATAGGTTCACACAACAAGGCTACATCCATCATCAAGGCTGGTGTTTTCACCAGAGCAAAACTGAGGTAAACTATTCAGGTTTGAAGGCTGCTATCTGTTGGTGAAGGGGTGGTCAGCTGAGCTTGTGTCGGGCCTAGAGCGCTCAAGGTGTCCATTTGTAACAGGGTTTGAGCCACATCCAGCACGACACAAAACCCTGTAACGTTTTTAGCGCTCCTCTGTATTCAAACACACTTCAATCACATGAACAGACCCACATAAAGCCTTCTTCTGATGTCATTGACTCTAAATCTGATGAACAGGAAAACCCAAGTGTCTTTGGTATGTCAAAATAGGACAGAGGGGACTGGAAATCCTCTTCCTAAACTAATTCACAGAATGAGAGTTGACTGGCGGCAGAGTCCTTGGAGAGGAGCGTTCTCTGAGTGCCTGAGTGAGCAGAGTGCAGCCATCTGACACAGCACACGCAGAGTTACGCAGACGCTCACGGTAGTCAGACATTTTCGAGCTGCTCTCAGGATGCTGTGCAACATCCCTGAGGCCCTGAGTGAGGAGGACACAGGCGGAAACCACACTCATGGCCCCCCCTAACACTGCAGTCTGTACCCCCTTTCCTTCAGTGGAGATACTCGCAGCTCTTCCTAAGAACTGAGGCTCTGTGGCAAACCCAACCAGGGCACTGACAGCCTGGACCAAAGCTGCACTAAAGAGAACACAGCGGTTCCTGGTCAGCTCACTGGGCTGGGTCTTCACCTCTTTGACACATGCCAAGAAGGCTGTGCCACTTGTGCTCATGCTCTTGACACTCAGTTTGAACTGCTCTTTTGCAAAGCGGTCCCTGGACCGCTCGCTGGCCAGCGAGGAGATGTCCGTCAGATTCCTGAGGTTGGTGGAAATGTTCTGAGACAGCTCAAGGAGGAGCTGGGGGGTGAGGTCTGACAATGGCGTAACTCGGAGAATGCTGCAGCTCTGCTCCACTTCGTGCCGGCAGCGGGTCACCTTGTAACGGTCCACCAGACCTGGAAGACAGGGCTGAGAGCCAAGTGTCTCCACAGCGGCAAGGTAAGAGGCATGGGCCGAGCACTCTGTCAAAGATACCACCAGGTCTGCCATCTCCAGGAGACGGTCCCCCACCTCTGTGAAGCGGCCCATATTGAGCTGGCTCTGGATGTCATGGGTGAGAATTGAGAGTTCTTTAGTTCTGGCGATGACTGTGTCACGGCACTGGTCAAAGGTGTCGGCCACTGCCACTCCTTCAGAGGTCATGACCGGCCTGGTCTCACTGGACAGCAGGAGGAGGTCAGCCACCAGCTGCATCTTGCCCTTGCATGTGTCACAGATGGAGGACAGGCGCTTCCTCTGCTGCAAACTTCCACTGGGTGTGCTGGTTGATCCCTCACTAGCCGATTTACCAGAGCCACCACTAGCCATAATAAGGAGAGGGGTGGAAGGAGAAGTAGGGGGGTGGGGGGACGAGGGTCAAACTGCTCTTATTTATAGTTGTCTGTCGCTGTACACTGCATTGCACTGTTTAAGACATTTCCAAGATAAGCATCACCTCCATATTTTTACAAACTATTTTAAATAACAACTGGCCAAAAAGTCTTCCCTAAATTCCTTCAGAGTATAGGCAACGAACTGTACATTGTATATAGACACACGGGACATGTATTCTCAATATAGACATGTAGCAAGAGCTAAACTCAATTACTGCATTTAAATATGTTTGAATGACATTCCCATTATTAATTATTGTGTCTCTAAAATTTAGTATTGTAGAAGTCTAAACTATAGTCTAGCAAATCCCCGTTTAATCTGCCTTGGTTATTAGTAATTTTACAATGCAGGGCAGTCAATCAAAATCCACACAACTTCAGAGTAATCAGTGTAATATGATATATGCTTTATCTTGACAAATAATTTAAATGCCCTGAACAACATAATGTTAATCCAAAAGTCAATATTCTTATTGTAGTCCCAGGTTTCCGTGGCACTGAAGAATTCACAGGCTGTTGAATTTAGAAATATCACACACACACAACTGCAGTGCCACCAAGGTGCCTTCTTAACAGCAAAGTGCGAATTGGGAATACGAAAAATAATGTCAAAGGCTCCTTACTGTTTGAAACAAGAATGCTCCCAGTTGGACTTACATCTGTTGAAATGACTCTGTGCTAGTTTTGTAACGTTAGATGTCGTTTCTTGGGGTCTTTGTGTGACTACAGCCAAGAAAACATCATCTCAACATTTAGCAGATGGCTTTACAGTCTCTTTGACTAATATCAATACCATATCATTTCGTGTCCATTTGCATCAGATCAAGTAGCCTGAAACAGCCCCGGGATCTTGTCCGACTTGTTCCCAATGAGTTTGACCGGCCTGGCGTACTCATGCTGGTTACAAACGGGGCACCATCCGGGCAGCTCCTCTGGACAGCGACAAGACTTGTGTTTCCCTCCAGCACCATCATTTCATGAGTCCTCCCAAGTAAATCCCACCGAAATGACGACTACAAACAGCACAAACCCTGCAATCCACTTTCAACCTCTTCTTTTTCAAACAGAGCCCGGGGTTGGAAGCTAACGTTAGCGGCTGCTCCGGTCGCGTCCACTCCATAAGCATCGTCCGTGTGTCTGCCCTCCACCTCCTCCTCCGCGTCTTAACTCGGCACCAGAGTCTGTGTACCCCCGCAGATCCTCTGTGAGGACTCTCTTCTCATATCCATCCGTGGTCTTTGAAAGTTTAACTCACTTGTCCTGAGAAGTTCCACTGGCACGAAACAGTAAACGTAGCTGGAAGACGGGGCCGTTATTCCTGGAGATTCGAAGTCGTGCTGCGCGCTCCCGCTGCAGTACTATGAGGAAGCGGGGAGGGTGTGGTCGCGGCTGAGCTGCTGCTGGACTCAGCGAAGTTCCAACAGAACGGCCCTCTGCTTCAAATTCACCTTCCACCCAGTCTGTCAGCTAGCTGTTTTACTGACGTTAGCGACGTCGCGAGGGAAGACTGTATTAACCCGATAGCCATAAAACTCCAAGGACTTTTGCGGCTGATTTTACTTTCGGGACTGGCTGTAGATCTGCTGTGAGACATTCCTGTTACGTCAAGTGTGCAGCTAGCCCAGCTAGCTACAATGATACCGGAAGCACGTCTATTCAAAATAAAAGCAAAACGTTTGTTTCCAAATAAGAGCTTGCAATCAGGGCCATAGTTACCACAGAGGTCCCATAAGACTATGCCCCCCCCCCCCCCCCCCCTTGATAGTTTAGATCTATTAAAGACAATATTTGACAAATGGAGATTACTTTACACCTAGGGAGAGTGTCTAGTCTAATTGCAGGATTACATGCAACTCAATGGTATGTTGGTATAGGACAAATGAGAAAAGTCAGGGGTCCAGTCCAATCTTTAATTTTAGGGTAGCTTGACTGGTTTATCTGATAACAGATGAAAATGAATAACAAATTCTATTAATGTAGACATAATTCCTGATTTAAATAAATGAACAATCCAAAGAAGGCAAATTAACTTTACCTTACATAATCACAGTGTAAACTTTATTATGAAGAGAAGGCTACTGAAGTTGCCACAAATGCATTTACCTTACAGTTTATTTACACAGTCAGGTAGAGGAGGGTTTGAAGAGGAGGGGAACCAGATTTTTCAAGTTATTCCTTTTGTCACTAATAACTAATTGTTATTTGGGAATATCCACAACAATTTAGCAGAGTAGTTATTTGCAATGAAAATCTTACATTTCTTTCAATAATGCTCATTAAGGAAAAGTAACAGTGATATAGCTTATAATAACACCTCTCACCACACATTTTTCTTAATTCTAATGTCAGCACCTTCACCAGAAGAAGAGTTGTTTAAAAAAAAATAACAAAATCTTTTACTTTTTTATGGGGCAGTAGGTCTGACAAGATTAAAAGAGCTATAGAACCTACACAGTGATTGTAAGAGGAGTGGTCTCCAGCCGTTAAACCTTAAGGCACCTCAAATTTGCATTAAAAGCATCCTTTATAGCTACATTTATTTTAGATTAGTGGTTCTCAGCAAAGTTGTTGACATCTGCTCATCCTCTTCTTTCATGAATTCTTTCCTTACTTTCAGTTAATGGCTTTTGATTGCACCATGTAGTTTAATCTCTTTATTTTTAAAGGCCAAGCAAATACGTCAAACATTTGCTGGTTCCATTTTGTTTCAAGTATGTATTATATCATTGACAATGGTGGGCAAGTTACTGACAAGTAGTAATCAGCTACAGGTACTAGTTACCTATGTCAAAAAGTAATTCAATTACTTTTAAATTACTACATAATAGAAGTAATTAATTACTAAGAAAAGTAATATTTGCATAATTTTTTGGTTATTTTCGTTGATGCTTCGATCATATATGCACACACATTATTTTAGTGTTGTTTTGGCACAGTTGGGACAAGACTGTCAATTTTATATACACTGGCCCAGTATTACTTTGATGAAAGTAAGTAGTGGAATAACAAAACACAATATTTTAAAACTATTCATGGGAATATTAATTGTAACCTTAGCATGCCCTCAAACCGAGAACCAGGACAATGTTTTGACAGTGTGAAGTGAGGTAACACAAGATGTTCAGTGCTGCTCACTCAACGCTGACACTTGCTGTGTGAAATGGGCCTAGTTGTCTGCTCTTTTCACGGAGTAATGAGTAACGAACCTATTTGTATTTAAGTAATTGTCACACCATTACTGAATATCAGAAAGTAATAAACTGCATTATTCATTACTGCCAAAAGTAACAGCATTACTTAGTAACACATTACTCCCAACACAGATCATTGAAAATCAAATCTCTTGGGTTTTGAACCATTGATCTGTGGCATAAAATAGAGCAGGCTGAAAAGAAGTCATGTACTCCCCGCTCAAGGTTTCAAGTGTGTAATTCACATGGGTCTTTATTAAGAGATGATAAAACAAATATTTCAACAATTTATTTTCTATATATCAATGATTTTCTTCAAAAATTACTTTAATACAAAAAAAACCTTTTGTTTTAGACTGTATTAAAGAGGCCCAAGTATGCTTATTTTCAGGATCATATTTGTATTTTGGGGGTCTACTAGAATAGGTTACATGCTTTCACATCATGTGTCTCATACTGCCCTCTGCTGCAGCACCTCTGTCTGAAACAGTCTGTCTGACCTCATGTCCCGCCTCTCCAGAAACCCAGTCTACTCTGATTGGTCAGCTAGCTCGCTCTCTCACACTCTGTTGTGATTGGTGCACCGCTTACAGTGCCTGTTGGAAATGTCACTGTGATGTAGATGGGCATTCTATGCATAATTTATTTGTTACATAGTGATATCTCCAAGTTACGGAAGTAAACACTGAAACTCAAACAAGCTGTTTGAGGCAGCTTAGCAGCAGAGCCTTCTGAGGGAGAGAGAGCTCCATTTGGCTTGGATTTTGGGCTTTATTACTTACAAGACCTTTTACAAGCCCAAACATGCTACACAAAACAATAAAGAAAAGGGAAAACCCCAAAAAGCATAATAGGTCCCCTTTAAGGACATATGGAATGATAAAGTTCATGGTATGTTGCATGGTCACAAGCCCTCCTTTCTTCTTGGTAGGAGGTTATGATGTGAGTGAATGTGAGTGCTGTTGTACTGTCAGTGGGATTTGCAGCTGCACAGGGCACAGTGCCATTAGGTGGAGTCATCCAGAGAGGAAACAGCTCTACAGTTTGTGTCAGCAATGCTGATCTCTGAGCTCCATCCCCATGAACTCTGCTGACCTTCACTCACTGGTTGCTAAGAGCGTCTCGATAATAAAGCTACGTGCTCCATGAGGGAAAACACTGATTAATTTACATTAGGTCCAAGATTGTAGCATTGAAGTTACAGTAACATTAATGTATTTCTCTAATACTGACCTTTATGTTATCGTGTACTCTGTTTCCTGATGCTGAGCACAATGGGGGCTCCTACCTGACTTCAACTAATAGACATATTTCTGTTATCATGCTTTTTGACCATATTCACATAGAAGGGGAAAAAAGAGAGATTTTTTTTTAACATTTCAGCACAAAAAATATCAGCTACTGGTGCTTTGCCTAAAATTGGTTGTGTTGAAAAAATAAATATGGTGATTTCCTTTTTTTTAATATTGTCGGCAAATTATACGTGGAAACTTAAACTAACACTCTATGTATCTACAAACAAGTATTGTCTGCAAATCTAAAGCCTGATATAACGCTTTCTCCTGTGACATAGAACTCCTATGCTTTCCAAAAACTACTAATCCATAAGCCACACTGTTGCGCAAGGTGACACAAGTCTACATCCTAAGCAACATCTTGGGATGTTCAAAGAAATTTCAACAGTAAAAGAGTTTTTGTCATTGGATGTCTTTTTTCTAATGTATTCACATCCTAACTTATGAAATAGCTTTGTCCATGGATTTTTCATATCCAGATGTGATGTGCTAGGTAGTCTCCTGTGTCTGTTGTTGACATTCCAGAACAGCCTGTCAATTAACAATTGTTAACTGCATTGTGTCTTTTCAAAATACACTTCCATTTTCACAGGAAATGTAATCTCTGTTTGTTAGATGCACCGTCTTTTTCAAAATAAACTCACAACTTCAGTAAATCACCTCTTTTTTACGTTTGTTTCCTTGTGCAACAAAATCATGTGATTAGTTTAAGAAGAAAACAGCTGTGTCATTTTTGTCATTTTTCTTAAACGTGGTTTAAGAATAAATGAAATTAAATTTGACCTTAAATCCTGCTACATCTTTTGGCATAGAAGAAGAAGTTGAGGAGTCTCACAGCCTGGGGAAAGAAGCTGCTCTGTAGTCTGTAGGTGGTTCTGCAGCTGATATTTCTGTATCTTTTTCCAGATGGCAGCAGTGTGAACAGACTGTGGGTGGTGTGGCTTCTGTCTTTCAGTATCTTTTGGGCTCTGTGCAGACACCTCACTTCTCTGAGGTCACTGATGCTCTGTAGATGAGAACCAGTGATGTTCTGGGTGGTTTTATTTTCCTGCTGTAGAGCCTTGTTTTCAGTCAGTGTGCTTTCTATTGCTCCTCTGTAGATGTTAACCAGGATCTTGCTCTGGAATTTAGCCTTCTGAAGTTTCAGTAGGAAGTAGAGTCTTTTCTGTGCTTTTTTAACCTGGGTGGTGATGTGTGATGACCAAGATAGGTTCTCAGTAATAGTGATTCCAAGGAACCTATAGCTGTTCACCTGCTCCACCTCAGCTCGGCTGATGTAGACAGGGCTGTGTGTCTTTGCCTCCTTCTTTTTCAACCTCAAGTTATAGTCTATTTAGTCATAATTATCATGTAAATACTCCTATATATGTACATAACTACTGGCTTTGTTTTATACAGTTCAACATACTGTGCAATTTCCTACTGTGCAATATTTTACTGTTTGCTTTGCAAAGATATGTATAGGTTGTTTCTATATTTTTACTGTATATATACTACCACTTCATGTGTGTATTCATCATATCAAATGTAGTTATCAGTCATGGACATACAATATCTGTACAAGTGAAAGGTGTATACTGTATATAGATTTGATATTACTTTATTTTATCAAGCCCTAATTCATCCTTTGTAGCACATTAGAACATTTCTTGCTTTTTTTCTCTTGCCTCTGACTGTTGAGCTGCTGTAACATGGGAATTTTCTCGGTGTGGGGGGTAAAATAGCCTTAACATAACCACTTTAACGCAAAGTTTTCCATTCTAAATAATTCTGGCTTTATTTTGAAATGCCATCATAGGGTGCGTGTGCAACCGGTCGGCTCTTTACAGCTCGGACACGCCTCCTTTCTCGTCTCGTGACCAGCAGACTCCAAAGCCAATGAGAACACACCATCTGTAAACATGGCGTCTGACTTCAGGTTGAGATGTGTAACGTTAGTGCTCCTTGTGTGCACGTATTTGTTTTGCGTTTTAGCGACTGCCAGCAAAGGTGAACCCAAGAAAAAGAAGGATATCCGAGATTACAATGACGCAGACATGGCCCGGCTCCTGGAACAATGGGAGGTTCGTTAACGTGATGGTTGTCATTCAGTCTGCCTACATATAGAAGCTAGCAACTAGCCTAGCTGTGAGCTAGCCAGGGGAACGTTAATAATGCAAGTTACCATGTATCATTTACAAAGAGCAACCTCTGTGTATCTAGGGTAACATTACCAGTCCATTAGCAATCTTTAGTCCCAGAGACCTAGTTGCTTATCTGAGAGACACAAACCCTGAAATATTTGGGTAGTACTAGAGATTAGTATGTTCCCAAGTCAGTCCTCGGTACTCCATTCATTCTCCTGACAGTATAATGCTTTATTCACTTGACTAAAGTAACATATACATGCCTCAAAGTTGATAAAAAAGACATTCTGATCTCTAGTCACAAACTCTAACAGTCGGCACGAGAAGTTTCACACAAAGTAGCCTTCAAATAAGATGTCAGCTTTGAATTTTGGCTCGTTATGTAGTACTACAATATTACATGAAGTGGGTGGTTGTGTAGAAGGCTATTAAATGAGGGCTTGGCCACGCTCTTTGACCCCGTGGAACCTGTGGGGTTTGACAAACTCGATGTAATATTATAAAAATAATATTTTAGTTGACCTTTCAAGTGTATTTTAGGGTGACACAAGCTGTAATGTGAACTGGTACTTGGAGCTAAATGCAGAAGATGGGGTTAATAAACATTTTGTGGTTTTACCGGGATTTAAGTTTTGGAAAACTGAAACAGCTATTCTAATGAATATTTACAATACAGCAAATACTGAAAGTTAGCACAGATCCTTTAAATACAACAGTGATGCCACTGTACATGTTGTCAATGCTTTTATCATAATGTGTGATAAATGACAGTTTTTATATTCTGGCAGAGTTCTGTCTGAATGAGTTGAAGTTGAGACATATTTGACGGGTTATGCAGTTTCAATGTTAACTTTTAAAAGACTATAGCAGTTAAAAAGTCACTTTAATATTCAGATAAATGCTGGCTAATTCAGTAGTTTCTGGGTAATTTATTTGCAACCATCTTAATCTCTAATGCCTCACAGTACATCATTTCTCTCCTTGGTTCCACAGCAGGATGACGACATTGAAGAAGGTGATCTTCCAGAACACAAAAGGTCTCCTCCTCCCATCGATTTCACCAAGGTTGACCCCTCCAAGCCAGAGGAGCTGCTCAAGATGTCCAAGAAGGGCAAGACTTTGATGGTTTTTGCTACAGTCTCAGGGGATCCCACTGAGAAAGAGACAGAGGAGATCACAGGCCTGTGGCAGGGCAGCCTCTTCAATGCCAACTTTGACATACAGAGGTACTCACTCTGCAGACTCACTCAACATTCAGACGTGCTTTGTTTAGCTGCTTTTTAGAAGGGAAAATTACTATAAGCTTGGATTGCAATTAATGGTTAGCAAAGTTTCTGACAGTTAGACTAGCCAGACTAGCTTATCAACTAAAAGTTTTTAAGCTTAACCCCTCAATTACACCTGCAGCGTGACGATGTCATTAAGCCTGTGATGCTGTTTTACTCTGTCCTCCAGGCAGCTCACAATCCCACAGGGAGTGTCCGTTAGCGTTTTAGAGCATCCTGCCGGGTGATACTGTAGACCTTATGAGATTTTGCTTATATAATCATTTTTCCTTGATTTTTGTTATTCGACCATGGCTGAGGCTACATATATAAATGCTTTCCTTTTCTGTATGTTTAAATTCGATTTATGGATGCTTTTACCCACTTTGTTGTGTAGCAGCCTACAGTCCAGCCATGAGCAAAGTAGATCAACGATTTTTGGCTGTGTTTCAGTCAAAAAACATGCTCATCTTGATAATTATACAGGTCATTATAAAAAAATCCAGTTATAAATGGAATAGATTGAAAATTTGTGGCTGTGTTTTAGTTAAAAACATGGTTTTGGTTTTTATAACACGTGATTGAATACAGACTGTGTGCCATGTGTGCACGCATTTGGATACTGTTGTACAGCCTGGGCCGCACATTCCTGTCCGAACCAAAGATTGTAAGAACGTCTGACACAGCTTATTGAAGCTCTCTGAAACTTTCCTTGAGCATTTTTTTCAAGCAGCACTCTTGTGATGCAGTGACTGTATTTTGTTTCTCTTTTCTAGAACTCAGTTGGAATCAACAGCACTATGCCGTCTTATAGCTCCTTCTAGATATAACACAGTTAGGATGTGGGATTACCAGAATTAACTCTACTGGTCAATTTTATATGGGTCACACATTTGACCTGTTTTCATCCACCTGTCCCTCTTTAGGTTTGTGGTGGGCTCTAACAGGGTCATCTTCATGCTGCGGGATGGTAGTTTGGCCTGGGAGATCAAAGACTTCCTTGTGGCCCAGGAACGCTGCATGGATGTCACCGTGGAGGGACAAGTGTTCCCAGGGAAGGCTGCCAAGAAGGACGATGCCAAATACAAGCAGCAGAATGAAGTCAGTGCCAAGAAGAACAAGAAGAAGACGCAGAGCAAGAAGGCCGACTTGGAGGGGAACAGCGCCAGCTATCTGAAGGAGGAGCTGTGATGAAATAACATGGAGGGAGATGATGAATCATCGGTCCCTCTTCTTCTGACCTTTAACAATATGAGGGGCTGCCGGACCATGTTCAGATGCAGTGCTTCAGAGTCAACGGAATGAATGAACTCATTCCCGTACCGCTGAACCGGTATAATAACTGAAACACGTCGCAGTGACAAGTACTTTTTTGCAATCTTTTTTGCAAGAGAGTGGTAACAAGTTCTTTAAAATCAGTTGTAAAACCAGCATTGTCCAATTTCTTTATTTTTTGTTGTTAGACTGTCACCCAATGAAAACCAATACATGCACATATTGTTTGAAAGGCAATCAAGGCAAGAATCATGAATCTTTTTTGTGTGTTTTTTCCCCTGTTCCAAGACCCATGTTAGGTACAGGAAGTGAGTCATTCATCAGACCATCAGGTCCTGTTATGTGTTGTGTTTTTTTTTATTCACATCAAGCAGCACTTCCAAGATTTGATCCGAACGTAGCACACACTCATTGTTTAATTTTTCACAGAATATGAAAATAAACATTTTTATACTACTGTATGACATTTCTGTCTTTACTGAGGTTTGAATCACATCTCTGGATTCAATGTTTGTGTCGTCACCAGTGCAACATGAAGAGGTAATTGGACAGTACAGACAAAATTAAATGAGGTCAAAAGTAACTGGATCCTTGCCTATATGTGGTTTTCCACAGTTTTGGCCGGGGCTCTTAGTTACAGTTAAAGGTAATATCTTCAAAAAAAGTGTGTGTGTCTCTTTCCTGTTTCAACATTACCATGGTCCAGTGAAGACATGGTTTTCCCAGTTTGATGTGGAAGAAACTGACTAGCCTGCAGCCAGACTCGAACATGTGGTGAAAAGCCTGAAAATGAAACTGTGGGGGTATCTGGGTTACCCCAAACTTTTGGTCATGCAGTAATATTTACATGAAAGTGGCTTACAGTCATAGCTAGACACTACTGACAGAGTCCAATATATTGATGATCTATAACTTCATTGATTGTATGATATTTGGGGAATGATTCTTTGTATCTTCAGAAGCTATATGCAAACAAGAAAAGCCTTGTTAATGATATGGCTGATAGACTAAACAGGTACAGCCAACAGTTACTGTACAGAAATTTAAACACTTAAATATACTACAACATTGGCAGAAAGACCAACAATGAAGCCATTGAGTGCTACTACCAGTTTTTTGTTTTTTTTTGTTTTTTTTTAAATATTGTATTGTTATTATCATATTACTATCTGTCCCAGTTCTACTTAACAGTCATGGCAGACAGTGAGTTTTTTTCCCAGAGTGCATTACATCACAAGACCTCAACCAAAACCTGAAGCACAAACAATCAAACACACAGAGTTCTAATTGGAGAAAGCTAAACTTCACCTGAATAAGACCAGTGTCACTTTTATTCAAAGGGATACCTGTTTTGCAAAGGGGCATTTTAGAGAAAGGTTACTGGAGGCTAGTGGCAATATCTTAAATCTCCTTCAGGCTGCTGATATCACCTGAGCTATAATGCTCAATGCACATAGATAAGACACACAGAGGCCAGTTCAACGGTGGCAGGAATCTTCAGAGGATGCTGACAGTAAGTGTGAAGTCACACACGTCTGCATGGCACCAGTTTGAAGACCTTTTTACACAGAGATAACACTAAAGAGCTGCTTAGAAGTCCCTTCTTTACGCCTCCTTTGCATTTTAAACAGAACTTAACATCAGTGGCATCACACTACACCAGTGTGTGATTTTAGAAAGAATGCCGGCATCACAGAAGCAAAAGAGACAGCGTGACATGTACCACAATAGAGATTGCCTCTTGTGTGACATATGTTGTGTCGGCAGCATTTTATAAACAATAACAATGCCATAACATGTCAATAACAGTCATTTATCATCTCTGTTATATGGCTGCTGATTTCATCCTCTGCTCGGAGGGTAAGGAGCCCCCAGATATCTTCGTTATCCTGGTTTGTGGACATTTTGGCCACTGTTCGTCTTTAAGTAAGCTGCAAAGATTTACCAGCTACTTTTTTAATTTCCCTGTGGTTGGTCGCTCACATCACACATTGTCAAAATATCACACCCCTGCCATCCATGATTCTGGTGGTTTTTAAAGAAAACACACTTTAATGTGTTGCAGGCATAAAATTCAGTGTTGAACATTGAACATTCTATTTATCTATCTCTTTTTCCAAAACTTTATATTATATTTTTATAAATGTTATTATTTTATTACTATTATTTTCATTATTACTAAAGCCACTTCTGAGGTTGGTATTAAAATCTACTGTTGCAATATTCTAGATACAGCATCCCACACTTCTCTTTTGCATCCTGCACTTTGTCTGATTCTGTCTGTTTTCTTTGCTCTTTTCCTTTCATGGTATGATTTCTCTGTGTATCATTTGTCTGTGCAGGGACCCTGGTTATGCTGATCCGTGACTGTCCTCCATCTGGTGCTGACAATATAAAGGATACTGGAAACGACTCAAATGTCAGCGTAATATTTAGTAATTTCAAGAAGATGCTCTCTTGTGTTTTGCTTTGTTTGTCCTAAAAGGATAAACAGATGTGCATAAGTCTTTAGTCACAGTGACATTCAAACACTGATCTCATCATTTATTTCTGTACAAAAGTCCTCAAAGAAATTCAAAGTCATCAAGCTTCATTACTTTACAATCCCAAAACACATATACAACATATTCATTTTGGTGTACAGTTAAAACGAGCCAACTATACTCACTCATTTGCATGTATGCATAATGAAATTCTGGTACAAATGTTTTTTAATGGAGCGATAATTGTTTCTTACATACAATATACGTACAGGACAGTAAAAACATTACAACATAAAAGATGACCTTTGTAGATTTGGATCAACTGTGTCTGTACAATAAATACGTATAAAATATATCTCTTAGCAATCTGTGGATTTTTAAAAACACAGTAAACATACAAAACACTAAATTACTGCTACAACCTCCGAAAAAAGACCAGCTATTTTAGCGAAGGATGGGAAATCCTTTTTCCCTCCAGATTTAAACAAAGGTTCCTTTGTCCTTTTAATGGAGAAATTGCACATTTAAAAATTCCCTGATTTAGCAGTCAATGGAAAATTTAATTTAATCCATTATATTGTCATCTTGCTGGTTTACTCCAAAACACAGATTAACACTGAATTTGGAAGAAAACATCACAATATCAAGTCAGCCAGTGCTCGGAATGAAACAGAGCAAGTTACAAACCTCTGGTGTGGATGCAAAACTTTTTTGATTTTCTTCCTCTTCGCTATTCTTTCTTATAACAGTTTAGTGGGAAAAAAAGACAGGCTTAAAACCAAGCAAAGAAACCACTCAACGTTTACAGCTGTCACATACCATAGAGACCAATGCTCAATGATGCATGTACATTAAACATGATTAGCTAACACACTTAGTAATCTTAGAATTTCCTCCCTCTGTTCATATACAGGCTTTACATTTGCATGACAGTCTATTAGAGAATTGGCCAGCAGTTATATAAATATCAAACAACCAGGCTGGAAAAAGAGATCCTTGGAAATGATCAATGTAAAAGTACATAAACATATATATTAGGTTTCTTTCTTAATGTAGATTATTGTGGGGAAAAAAGGCAAACCCAGTCTGCTAGGGACCTCAACTATACACAACTCTTTGTGATCGCATTTATGTTTCTGTCCAGTGTTCTGTGCCAATGCAAAGAGTAGTGTCAAAAATAAAAACAATCAGAGAAGGCTGGAGGCTTTACGTACCCCATTTGGCCTGAAAAAAAAGCTTTGAGATGATGAGGAGGAGCTTGAAGATGTTGTTAGGTAAGAGACATCTGGCATATTTTGCTTCTTGACTCTTAAGTGTTCACTAATATCTCAGTCTGCATCCTCAACTTGCTCATATCATCCTATGTTTGGAAAACACCAATGATTAAGGGGAGCATTTTTCTCTCAGCTCTCTTTTTTCCATTATTCACACAACTGTTGCCATCATGTCCTTCATGTTTGTAACAGCATGACTTCCTTAGAAGAGAGGGTGCACCATTATTCCCATTTGAAAAATTATTGCAAAGAGATGCTCTTTATGACCAGAAGTTTTTTGCACCACATTTACATGGGGCTAATTCAGAAGAGCTGCAAACATTTATGCCTTTAGGTTTGGTCTGATGGCAAAAACAACTTTGTTTTCGATTTAGCCTGACCTTGCATTCACACTGGGTATGTCCACACCTGGTCGGGAGCCATGCTGTGTCACAGACAGCTAATTGCAACATATGGTCAATATCCCTAGATGCTCACGGCTGGCACCCAGTTTGCATCACTGTTTCTCAGAGGGCCCACCACTGAAATTTACACTAAAGTGAAATGCCTTTCTTTTTTAGTGTGTGAGAGAAAAGTGAGTCAGTAGACAGATTCCACTGAGCGGTCTGTTGAAACTACAGTAGGCTGCCATAACAGTACAGCTGCGGTATGCTGCCCCACTGAACAGCCATTATTGCCCAGCTCCCAGACACTTTCTGACAGGGACAGCTTGCCTACATTTTGAGTGATAGCCTTGCTGTGAGGTGCCAAATGAGATATTGGAATTTAGTTGTGGACATCCTAAAGTTTGTTCTTTCATGAATCTTCCATTGCCCCAACACTTCTAAATCCTGATCAATAGTAGCTCATCGAGCTATAGCTATGGCTTTTGCGTTCCTTTTGTCTTCTCACCCTCATTCTCTATGACAAATTGTCAATAGACCTCTGTAGGAAATCATTCAGGAGATGACCGCCATCACGATGTCATTCTTCTTCTTTTTGTTTTTTCAAAATGCCTGTGACTCACAAATATGACAATTGTTGTTGCTGTTCCAACATGCATGTGTTATAGGCTGCATGTGAGGTATTTCTGGTAAGACTCACACTGAAATGAGATATGAGTCTTTTAAAACATAAATATGAAAAGTCTAGGCAAAAACGTCTGATCTAGGGAAAGTATTGGAATTGAGCATTTAGCCTTGTAATGTGAAAGTAGCCTAAATTTATGTCCATGTCAGATGGCTCATAAAACAGATGTGTTCGTGTTGGAGTAGCTCACCAAATCCACTGCTTACTTACACAGACACAGTTCATTGTGGGCAGTGCTTGCTCTGGGAGAGGGTCTTTCCCTTTTCAACAAACTGAATCATATCATCCTTTGCCAAACAGAAAAAAACACCACTGATCCTGAACAATAGCTTGGAGCAACTGATTGTGTGGGTCTGGCAGTTATGTTCTGTGTATTTGTGCACTTTGTGTGTGTGCGTGTGTGTGTGTGAGAGAGAGAGCGGGGGGTTACATAGGCTCTAGGCTGCCCTCCCCACTGTGCCTGCGTCTCATAGCTTCATCTTGTGGACCACAGGAACAGGCAGAACCTGATGGATCTTGGCTCGGTCGGTATCCACCTCCAGATGGACCCAGCAAGGGTGGAAGGAGCCCTTGAAGCCCACAAATGCCAGTTTATCTGTAGGCATGATATTGAAGTTAGTGATATCATTAGAACACCAGGGTTATTTAGCAATTCCCTGCCACACATTTTCTTCTTCACAGTCCAGGAGTCCCTGTGGGGCCTCCAGTAGAGCTTCCTGTCTATAATACTTTTACTCAAAGAATCAGCTCTGTGAAGGAAAGATTTAACATGAAGGTCCAGATAAAATCTAAAAAATAAAAATAATTAATCCTGGTTCAATGTCAATCTGTGAAAGCTGAAGAGTAGAGATGCTGCACTAAAGAAAGCAAAACTACAAGAGACAATGACATGCTCATATACAAAGGTCTAAGGAATAAAGTTATCTGAAATCCATGATTAGCTAAGTCACATTTTTATCTCAATATACTGAATGATGCAAAAGTAAACAGTAAATTGATCTGGAAAAAATAGTGATAATCTTACACGGGGGGATGTAAACATTTTTAGGAGATTTAAAACTTTAAAGTACTTGAGTTGATTGGAGATCATCTTGCTGTTGCTACTGTTTTTAATAATTGTTTTCTCAAGTCTGCACATGAGCGAGGAAAAAAACATCACAAGAGGGGAGTTGGATTATTCCTCCTGTAGATGCTGAAAGCCAAGTATTTAAGCTGTTAGAGACTAATAAGACACACATGAATAAAATTATTAGCTCTTTTAATAGCTCCAAATGTTGAGATGCCTTTCATTTTGACCATGTTTCTCATAAAGACATTTTAACACCTACCATAACTCATTTAGCTAACTTGTCTTTAAAGTAGGTGTCTTCCCTGATAACTGCAAATGTGCCATAAATGTTGTGACACCTATTTTTTTTTAAATCTGGAAACTGCCTTAATGCCAGTAACAATAGACCACTAACTATTCTGCCCATACTCTCTAAAGTTGCTGGAAAAGTTTTTATTGAACAACTTACAACATTCCTTAATACAAGTACTTTTGGTTTGCATTGTATGCAGTTTGGTTTCAGAGCAAATCATTCCACCCAGACTGCTACCTTAATAGAGCAAATTATATCAAGGCTCGATAAAGAAGCAATGGTTGGGGCTGTATTTTGAGATGTGTAAAATTTTCCATACAGTCAGTAATAATGTTGTACTATCTAAACTCTGTAGATTTAATCTCTCATCTGGAGCACTGGCATGAGTGTCTTCAAATTGATCAAAGAGTTCAAGAGAAGGTCAAACTGTCCAGTTACATGGAGTATACAATGGGTGTTCCACAAGGAACATTGAGTCCGTGTACAAACAAAGCCTAAAAACTTTGGGAAAAAAGTCTCTCCATTTTCATCTCAGTGGGAGACTGGAGAAATACAAATTACTGACCTTCGAGAATGTTGGATTTCTTTTCAGATTTATCCCAAAATGGTTTGGCTCCTCCTCCTCCATGGGACTTTGTGTGTGCTCGCTCAGTAAGTTTTGATCCTCTAGATTATCCTCTTTACCAAACTAGAACTTATTATTTCGTCTCACTGCATTTAAGAAATCAACTTTTTCTTTAGGAGCTAAAAATCTGTGGAACATTATCTGAGAAAGTGAGGAGCTGCAGCTCTATCAGGACTTTCACAACCACCTTGAAAAAACTTTTAAAAGCTGCTCAGCTGTACTCACTGACCCTAAACTCTGGGTTTTATAATGTGTTAACATGACAAGCCTTGTAATGTGCTATTGTGTCGAGCTTTTTATTGTGCTTTTATTCTGTGTTTTGTGTGTGATATTTGTGTTGTTTTATATTGCATTGTCTGTCTCCTGTCTTCTTTTTTTGTACCACTTTATTTGCTATTGTTTGTATTATTTGTCTTTTTTTTTGTACAATTAAAGATTATGATGTTTTTGTGCTGTGTCTTTATTCTGAAGTCTTGAGGGACTGCAGATACGAATTAGCTCTAACCTACGATCTGGTACGGTGCATCAGATGATAACGTTTATGTTTTAAATTATACAACTGTCCCTTTCAAATAAATAAAAATAAATAAATAAAAGCAGAGAGCCTCAATTAATAATGCTTATGCACCAAAAAGGAGGATTACTTCAAAATGTTGCTGCTTTCCTATTTTACAAAGAACATTTTTATTAACATATAATCAAGGCTGCCAGTCCAGATAATACTCAATCCTGTATACTAAAAACATGTGCTGATTAGCTACTTAATGTTTTAACTGACATTTTTAACATCTCACTCTCACAAGAGACTGTTCCTCCTGCCTCAAGACAGCCATCATCTTCCCTGTACCTAAAAAGTCTGCTGTGTCTAGTCTTTATGACTGTGGCTCTTAGCCCCATCCTGATGAAATGTTTTGAGAAACTAGTTCTCCAGCACATCAAAGACAATATCGCTGCCAGCCTGGACCTTCACCAGTATGCTTTCAGAAACAACAGATCCACAGAGGACACCATATCTACTGTTCTTCACTCAGGCTTCACTCACCTGGAGAATGAGAACAGCTACATCAGGATGCTGTTTGTTGACTTCAGCTCAGCATTCAACACAATCTCTCCCATGAAGCTGATTGGAAAACTTAACACTATGGGCTTCGGTACAACACTGGATACTGGACTTCCTCACATGCAGGCCCCAGAGAGTTAGGATTAGCAGTCACACCTCCTCTACATTAGTGCTCAACACCGGAGCCCCCCAGGGCTGTGTGCTCAGCCCCCTCCTGTTCACACTGTACACCCATGACCGCACTCCCAAACATCAGGAGAACTGTATTGTGAAGTATGCGGACGACACCACCATCATCGGCCGTATTACAAACAACGATGAGAGTTCATACCGGGAGAAAATCAACAATCTTGCAGAGTGGTGCACAGAGGACAACCTACTGCTCAACATCAGTAAAACCAAGGAGCTGATTGTTGATTTTAGAAAGAAGGAGGCAAAGACACACACCCCTGTCTACATCAGCAGAGCTGAGGTGGAGCAGGTGAACAGCTATAGGTTCCTTGGAATAACCATCACTGACAACCTGTCTTGGTCATCACACATCACCACCCAGGTTAAAAAAGCACAGAAAAGGCTCTAGATTAGATTAGATTAGATTAGATTAAATTAGATTAGATTAGATTGATTCTTTATTGTTTGTCTTGAGTAAAAACAGACATTCATCTTTAAAACAGCTAAACAGCTAAAACAGAGCTCTGTGGTTTTTGTGATGTTCAGCTCAAGTAGGATTTCGGCAAAGGTTTGAACCAGGGTGTGGACTTCCTGCTGGTATTGTGTCAGGATCTGGGTGTCAGTGAGGTGGGCTACCAGGGCCATATCATCTGCGTACTTAAAAAGTGTCATTGTTTTACTGCTGCAGGTGATGGCATTTGTGTAGAGCCCTGGGGCAGCCCCGTCTTTATAGTCAATGTACTAGATGTGAAACCATTAAAAAGCACATGCTGAGGTCCGTCCTATAAAAAGTCCTTTATCCATAAAATCAGTGTAGGGTGGACCGGGTGGTCAAAGAGGCGGTGTCACAGAGTGTTGTTATTTACGGTGTTAAAAGCAGCTGAAAAGTCCATGAATAAAATCCTTGTTTGTGGATGTGTAGAGTCCAGTTGTTTGGTGACTGTGTCGAGGAGCATGGGAGTTGCATCCTCAGTGTCTCTTTTTGGCTTGTAGGCAAACTGGAATGGATCCAGGTTGTCTGACAGATCACCTAACAGTAGGTCACAAATTGTTTTCTCCATACATTTACAGAGCACTGATGTCAGGGCCACTGGCCTGTAGTCTTTCGGATCCTTAGGCTGTGTCTTTTTGGGGATTGGAATGACGATCGATTCCTTCCACTGTCTGGGGACTATGCTGGAGTCCAGCCTGGTGAACACCCCACCTAGCTGTGTGGAGCATTCCTTGAGCAAGCTGCCTCTGAGCCTGTCAGGGCCAGTGGCTTTGTTAGGGTTTACTCTACACAGAATAGAGGTTACCAGCTGTTCATCAATGGTGAGGGCTGAGCGGGGGGAACTGAGGGTTACAGGGGTCCAGGTGGTTGGTGTGCTGTTGAACTGGATAAAGACACTGTTCAACTTTTCTGCAAGAGAGGCGGGGTCTGGACAGTTGAACGCTGCTGGTTTGGATACTCTGCCCATCATGATATTCAAACCCCGTCATGCTTCTCTAGCATTCCCTGATGTTAATTTCCACCCTGTTTTTATACTTGATTTTAGCCAACCTGGCCTTCCTCCTGAATTCCTTCTGCAGCTCCCTCACCCTCACTTTGTCACCTTGTAGGAAGTCCCTTTTCTTCTGCACTAGACAGGCTTTCGTGTCCTTGGTGATCCATTTTTTATTATATGGATAAATAGAGGAGTGGAGGAGTTTAAGTACCTCGGGGTCTTGTTCACGAGTGGGGGAAGGATGGAGCGGGAGATCGACAGGTGGATCGGTGCAGCAGCTGCAGTAATGTGGACTCTGCGCCGATCTGTCGTGGTGAAGAGGGAGCTGAGCCAAAAGGCAAACCCCCCTCGATTTACCGGTTGATCTTCATTCCTACCCTCATCTATGGTCACAAGCTTTGGGTAGTGACCGAAAGAATAAGATCGCGGGTGCAAGTGGCCGAAATGAGCTCCCTCCGTAGGGTGGCTGGGCTCCCCCTTATCCCCGGATAAGCAGAAGAAAGTGGATGGCTGGATGAATAAATGGTGATGTGTTTAGTGGCAGTGACATTTTCTTCACAAAATATGACGTATGAGGTGAGTATATCAGACAGCATGTCAAAGTCATCCCCACAGTCATTAAAAAATACACCCCAATCTGTCCACTCAAAACAGCCCTTTAATGTCTCGGTTGCATCCTCCTTCCAGATCCTAATAGTTTTAGTGATGTTCTCCTGTGTTTTTAATTGTGACTTGTATTTTGGCAACAACAGGATAACATTGTGGTCTAAAAGACCTAGAGGTGAGCATGGTTTTGAACTGTATTCCCCTGGAATATTACCAAAGCACATGTCCAATATGTTCTGTCTTCTTGTTGGAGTTGTGACATACTGTTCCAAGCTGGGAATATGTGTGGCAACATCACACCTGTTAAAGTCACCCATTAGGAACACTGGTTGCTCTCCAGTCTGAGTGACAGCTCTATTGTAGCTGTCTGTTATGCGCTCGGCTGCTAGATTAAAATCAGGACCTGGGACATACACTAAAAATACTGTGATCTTTGAAAATTCTCTGGGTAAATAGAGTGGTCTAAAAAATACAGTCATTCATTCGCAGTGTTTGCAGCACTCAGTTTCCCTCACCGTATGATTGGTAGCCCACTGTTTGTTTACAGCCATGCAGAGCCCGCCCCCAAATGACTTCCGTGTTTGGGCTGCATCCCTGTCATAGCGAATGATGTCAAATCCATCCAGCTGAATGTCCACATCTCCAAAGAGCCACATCTCTGTAAAACAAAAGTGACTGGTTCGTTGATAGTCTTCCGTCTTGTTCCGTAGCGATTGGACATTTGACAGGGTGAGGTAAAGGTAAAGGTAGCCGGCTGCCTCTCCTCCTCAGCCTGTTGCTTATCCCTCCTTTCGAGCCCCTTTTCCTCCGTACTCACATCCGCTTTTTGCCCCAAAGTATCTCCAGAGGTATGTTGTTGCCATGAAGGGATACCACCACTGACTCCGACTGAGGGCCGCTCAGCCCAAGGAGGAACTCCTGGGAGTAGGTGAGCCTACCTGGAGTAGCGGTGAGTGATTGTACCAGTCGCCAACACAGTCCATTTACGGGCCATAGACCTGTGATTATAAGCCATATCAAGGCCAGGTGACAACACTGGCAACACTACTGTTGTCATACACATCACGTCTAATCACGCAAGTTACAAAATGCACGACAACACACACAAAAAAACGCCAAAATCAACACACACGTGAGCCGTTTCAGGAGTCGTCGTTTCAGGAGTCGCCATCCTCACAGAACAGCGCCTCCCGGAAACTTAGGAAGGCTGAATTCCAGAGCAAGATCCTGGTTAACTTCTACACAGGAGCAATAGAAAGCACACTGACTGGAAACATCATGAACTGGCATGGTTCGTGCACAGCCCAGGACAGGAAGGCTCTACAGAGGGTGATTCAAACTGCCCAGAACATCACTGGTTCCCATCTACAGAGCATCAGTGACCTCGGTGAAGTGAGGTGTCTGCACAGAGCCCAAAGGATACTGAAAGACAGCAGCCACAGTGTGTTCACCCTGCTGCCATCTGGAAAAAGATACAGAAGTATCCGCTGCAGAGCCACCAGAGTACAGAGCAACTTCTTTCCCCAGGCTGTGAGACTCCTCAACTCCTCCTCTATGCCAAAAGATGTAGCAGGATTTAGGGACAAATTGTCCTGTGTAATTTATAATAATAACTAGTGTGTGAATGGGTGAAATTGCCCTGTCGTATGAAAGCACTTTGAGTGGTCAAAAAGACTAGAAAAGCACTGTACAAGTACAGTCCATTTACCATTGTGATGACAAAACTACTCTGGCTTCCCATATATAGCACAGAATATTTTAAACTAGTTAAGTTGTGAGGAGAGTTTTATTTGTATCTTAAGCTGTCTTATATTTTTGGTTGTAGGAGGATTGGTGCTTGGTCTCACTCCTTCTTTGGATGAAATTAAAGCAGCTAAAGTGATCAGCCCACCTGCTGTTGCTTTGACTGAGCTGCGTCCTTCTGTTGGCTGAAAAAGGGCATACCACATTGGCAAGTGGCAACCTGGGGCTAACCAAGCGTAAGGAGACTGGCAAGGGAACTCTGCAGGTGCCGCATTTGCAGTAGCCCCAATAATACCACCGAGTGGGCCACTGCCATGAACCCAAACCCAAAGTGATAATCAGATGAAGCGATCCTTCCCTGCTGGTGCCTACTCTTGGGCAGTTCTCAGCAGACTTAGCAAGGGGTGGCCGCCAAACACCGTTCTCTGCATGATCCCTGCCGAGGCACTCAAAGCAGCAATTGTGAAGTTCTGTTGCACTGACAAGTAGTGATTCAATCTGTGGAAAAAGCTGGCCAGTGGCAAAAATGCTGGTAGCTTAAGAGAAACAGGATGCTGTGACAGCCCCTATTTCTACTCTGGGCTCCACATGTAAATGGATAGGCACATCCTGACTGGTCAGCTTTGGTTATGCAAAGTTCAGTGGACAAATTCATGATTCAAAAATAGTATTAATTAGTTATTATAAAGAGTATTACACATAGAATCCAGTGGAGGGCAAAGCCTACATGAGAAAGAGCATAATCTGACGCTTGTAATCAAATTGACCACAAGGGGGTGCTACAGACTCAGTGGATACTTCAGTACATGTTCCAAAATGTTTTTGCAATTGACTAAAAAGGGGTAGCAGCTTTACTAAAGATATAAGGCTCGGCACAGACTTAGATGGAATTGAATGAGTCTCTTCAACCAGTTAGTTATCCTTAAAGCTGCAGCTGGCAACAATGAGAAGAGAGAAACTTTGCTTGAAAATTTGAAAGAGTTTAGCCTACAGGTCCCTCCTCCTTCCTCTCTGCTACACCTCAGCCCTGCCTCCAGAGCCCGTAACTACAGCAACCGATGCGGTCAGGGAGACGACCTGACGAACACACAAGTAAGAACGAAATACAAACAATAAAGCCAGAAATAGTGTGTTTTAATATAACTGTTGCAGCCTGTATTTTAGCTAGAGACGTGGTTTTTGTTACATTAACTGCATATTTATAAATAAGCACTCTGTGTGATACTGGTAAAGTTACAGCGGTTTTAAACAATAGACTGCATGTAAAGATGGACAACATGACAGCTCCCCTTAATTGAGGCTATTCAATCTTGATCACCCGCTGGTGTCTGACTGCAGTATAGGTCCTATGGCCCACCCCTCCATGTTAGTGAATGGACATAGGCCAAATTAAAACTCAAAGTACACATCAAATAATTTTTTCCCCAAAATATTTTTTAGTAGTAGTTCTCATCACTTTGATGACGCTTGTATTCAAATTGACCACAAGGGGGTCAAGTGTTTGTTTTTAGGATTAGTTCGGTTTTGCCAAAGAGGGGCTTGGACTGGTAAAGATTTGGACACAAATGAATGAGCACCTGTCTGGTCATCAAAAAATTAAAAAAAAAAAAAACTATTTGTTATATTTAATTCTTAGGTTGTAAACTGTCAAAGGTGTTGATCCTTCACAGCTTTAAAACTTGAACTCTCCAAAATGGCTTGAACCCAGGAAGTGTCACCTTTAGACATTTTGACATTATTGTTACACTATGACCTAAGTAAAATGCAACCAATGAAGCAACAGTGTATTACAGATTCAGTGCACCCACTGTGAGCATATTTATCAGTAAAGGAGTACCTTTAAGTTTGATGCTTTTGTCTGCTCCAAGTTTTTCCAGGACTTTAGTCCATGATCCTCTAGTAATCAGGCGGCCCTTGGACGTAATGAGGACAATGGAACTAGAGAAAGGGTGAGAAAGAGCTCATTATTTTTGTATTCACATTTGGGTCATAGGAGCCACATCTACCTTTTAAGCTATACCAGAGCACAGACACTACTTTGTAATAAAAGTGACTTGAATTTATAAAATCCAGCAACCAAACAACAAAAGGAAACAATTTGCCACAACATGGTTGTAAAGCACAAATAAGAATCTTAAACAGAGTAATATGACAAACTACTGATGGATTTTTAATTTAGTTGGACAGCAAAAGAGCAGCTTACCCGTCTCTCAGTCCACTGACATAGTTGTCTATTTGTGCAGGAATGCCCTGTAAGATGGAGTTCCTGAAGACTTTGCTTTCAGCCACCTTCCCGTCATGCCCGTCAATTATTGTCAACTGCACCCCATCTTCTGGTTGGTACAACTTCCTGCCATTCACCTGTCATGACAGAGCCAGCCAGTCACACTATAGTCTGACCCTATAACTGATCTACTTCTCTAACATCATGTCCTAACTGGATGCAAGCATCAGATTATCGCACCCAATTGCATCATATCGCAGGCTTTCTGTCCAATCCTCATATGCTCGAATGGAACCCTGTTACGTAATTTTAAACAAACTGTGGTCTCAGAGACATACCCACTAAAAAGATAGGTACTTACTTCTTCATTATTCATATTCACAATAGTACTATTGCGGGTAACTTATAGATATCATTGTTGTAGCTCCCACCATTTCCACTTTGTAATACAAGCTAGCTTGCTAGCATCTCACACAATATTCACAGAAACATTCAGCTCCCTGGCGATCTGCTTTCAGACAGATGACAACTTGTAGCAATGCCCAAATTCCCATCATGCCTACTTCTGGACTGAGTGCTTTGTAGTTAAATTTTATGTTCCGAAACACAAATGATACTTTCTATTAGTGTTTATAATGTGTCTGTTCAGAACATGGTGGTTTATGTTGGTTATTGTCATTTTTTTGTTCACATCATGAGTGAGTTGGCTGTTACACTTCATCAGACCAACTGCGTGAGCAACCCATTAACCACAGAGATCGTTCTCATGATATACTATAATGGAGATAGTGATACTTCTGAAAGTAAAAATGCACTTTACCTTTGAGGAAATAGCACCTTAAGAATGAAGATTACTTGAGTAACTGAGGACAGTTGTTAAAGATATCCTCAATTTGCACCCTGCTCCTTGTTGATTACAGGCTGTCAACACGGGCTACAGGGAAAAGACAGTTATGGGGTGTATGACAATACTGCTGCTAAAAATGACGTGCTGCGTCCCACAGTATCACACAGTATTGCGCTGTGTTGCTCATGAGCAAATAGGACAGTCCAACAGGAAACAGTGTAATCAAACAGATTCTGACGCTCGCTTGAATTGCATCCAGTTAGAACACAGTGGAAGCTTCTCTGTGTTAACTGGCACATTATTTGTAACACTGGGAAACTCACAGATGTAACAAGAAGCAACAGTCGGCAAAATAAAACAGTCAAAGACAATAATTTTACATTCTCAAAAGAGAAAAGTAGACAGAAAAAACAAGGGTGTTAAGGGTGACGCTTTGACCTTATTGGGCGCCACCGCATTTCCCATAGAAAAAGAATAGCACAGACAGCAGTGCGGGTTCTGATCATCAGTGGTGGCTTTACATGTTCAGAATTCAATCAACATGAGAGTAAACCTATTATTCTACTCTCTCTATTAGTCAAGTCAAGTCAAGTCAAGTCAAGTCAAGTCAAGTCAAGTCAAGTTAATTCATCAAGTTAAGCCCATTATCTAAAAACACAGTTTGCCTGAGAGGGCTTTACAGTGTACAACATCCCTCTGTCCTTAGACCCTTACAAAAACTACCCAACAAAAACCCTATACAAAAGATACCTCAGTAAAGGCAAAGTCCTCCTTGATGTGGAAGAATCGAGTGTTGTAGGACTCCAGTTTGACCTCCAGGAAGTGTTCTGGTGTGTGCTGAGAGTCCACATGTAAATAAACAGAAGTGGAATTTATAATACACACTATTTGGCATTTCACAGAGGCAATTTAAAGCCAGTTTTCACTCACACATAACATAACATCACATAACATTTTAATGAGCACCTATAAGGCACATATTAATCTAGCCTCTAATAATTCCAAAGATGAACCTAAATACCTTTGAAGACAGGATAGCCAGCACACCTCGACAATGTAATGTTTGTTTATTCTTTTTGTCCAATATTTATTAGTAACAGTGTTAAACATTCTGTAGTGTGAGAATAACTGCACTGCATGTAGGGTAACCTATAACAGTGTAACCTAAAAAAAGAACATCATACAATTGAAAATTGTTATGTAATATTTATCCAATACCATGCATGGCTGAAGCTTTTAACTATTAACTAGTAAATGGTGCTTGTAGAACTGTTGTATAAGAGCAATTTAACATGAGAGAGAGTGCTATTGTACTGAATAACACCAGTATTTGGTGCAATATTTCAGATCTGTGCAATTATTCAAATGTGAAATATTTTCTTCTCAAATGCACAAAATGTAATTTCAATAAATTTTAATGGGGTGCATCAAGTCACTTATTTGATATTTCCTTGCTCATTTCTACTTGATCCTTGATTGAACCGAAAATCATATTAGTGAGTGGGCAAGGACCGAAGATGCATGAGAGAACAGATACATGCTTTCTCTTGTCAGCTGCTGAGCTTCAGGTTTGTTAATGTTCTTCTAAAAGGTGTGAATAGTGTCAGTTCAAATTCAATTGTCTGTAAAAACAGCCAGTTGAATTGGCCCCCTCCCCCCCCTTCTCTCTCACCAGCCTGATATTGGGTATCTTTCTGGGCATGGGTACATCCACAATGGGCAGCTCAGCGTGTTTTGGGTAGGCCTGGGCCATGCAGTTGCTTGGTAGACTGCCTTTTGGGATGACGGCTGTGATCTTCACCCTCTCACAGCCCTTGACAGAGCAGAAGGCAAATTGTTCCCTGTTGTTATGGGCCTTTACCTTCACGAACAGCAGGCTGTAATACACAGTGAAGCTTTAGACATTAAACATTTCATTGAATATTTTGAAACAACAGAAAAAATGTACATTGTGAAATGCCAACATATAAAAATTGCAGTACTAAAGAGGTATATAAAATCTGCTCATGTTTGAGTTAATTTGCCTATGGAGGGACATGGCATTCACCAAAGAAAAAAGCACAATGGCTAGTGACTTTTGAAACTCTGCCATGTATCATTAGTTCATGTCTATTGAGAATAGCCTGTCAACTTCATCACCTTTAAACATGTTGGAAAGATGTGTTTGATGCTCCTCTTCCTTGACTGAAAAATGTGATGGATGAACTTATTCTTCTAATTTCTGGGCTTTTCAGTTGAAATATTTTTGCAAAATACTTCCAACAAAAAAAATGCTTAAAATATGGAAAATAAATGATGATAATAGTTGTGCTGACGAGGAGGAGGACATTATGCATTTATTTTGGTATTGTCCTGTTGTTGCATCTTTGTGGCAGCAGGTGGCCAATTGGCTCATTCTTCAATGTCTAAATATCTCAAGTATGTAACCCACAGACATTATTTAAAGCATTTGACTGAAAACCCATTCAAAAATCCCATAGACTTTAAGATGAGGGAACCGGAAGTGCTAAGAGGCTAAAGGATTTCCGCATTTTAGGACTCATTAGGCTACTTCACCACTCTATGCTTACAGCCAAAATCTAGTCTGTTTCTGTTGATATCAATATAGAAGAATGAGCTGTGTAAAAAAAGTGCTTGTGTTCTTGTGTGTGTTTTTATGTATATGCTGCATGTCCGGTGACCACGGTATGCAGAAACAGAAATTATGTTGTGCAACAGCTAAAAGACCTCCTTCTTTCTTTCTTTCTTCCTTCCGTCCTCCTCTTTCCCTCTTGCAGACATTCACACACCCTCTCACCCATCCACCTACTCACGCTCACATGCACGTGAATGCAAGCATGCACCTAATTCATTCGAATATAATAAATAAAAGATACAGAGAGCTGCAGGAAATTTGTCCAACCGCATAGATGCAGTAAAGTATGGGTTACAGGATGCTGACCACTGATGTGTACATGTCTGTCTGTGTGTGTGTGTGTGTGTGTTCTGACTTTGTAGGGGTGAAGATTTGAGGACTTTGCATGACCTTATGAGCCCAGAGAAAGCAACATCCCTCTCCCCGGCCACTTCGTCCAGCTCTTCACGTCCAGTTCCTGAGACATTCCCAGGCCAGCTGAGAGACATAGTCTCTCCAGGGGGTCCTGGGTTTTCCCTGGGGTCTCCTACCGGCGGGACGTACCCTGAACACCTCACCAGGGAGGCATCCTAATTAGATGCCCGAGCCACCTCATCTGGCTCTTCTCAACGCAGAGGAGCAGCGGCTCTACTCCGAGCTTCTCCCGGATGACCGAGCTTCTCACCCTATCTCTAGGGGAGAGCCCAGCCACCCTACGGAGGAAGCTCATTTCGGCCGCTTGTGCCCGCGATCTTGTTCTTTTGGTCATTACCCAAAGCTTGTGACCATAGGTGAGGGTAGGAACGAAGATCGACCGGTAAATTGAGAGCTTTGCCTTTTGGCTCAGGACCCCCTCAACACCCTTGCTGCGCCTAGAGTCTAGGAGTCGAACCCTCACCCGAAATGAGTTCGACTTACTGCCAGCAATGCGGACCAAGCTCTGGCACTGGTCATACAGGGAACAGACAGCCTGTAGCAGGGGGTCCGAAATCCCATATTCCCGGAGAAACCCCCACAGGACTCCCCGAGGGACACGGTCAAATGCCTTCTCCAAGTCCACAAAGCACATGTGGACTGGTTGAGAAAACTCCCATGCACCCTCAAGGATCCTGCCAAGGCTCCAGAGCTGGTCCACAGTTCCACTACCAGGGTGAAAACCGCATTGCTCCTCCTGAATCCGGGGTTCAACAGTCCGGCGGACCCTCCTCTCTAGTACCCCTGAATAGACCTTACCAGGGAGGCTGAGGAGTGTGAACCCCCTGTAGTTGAAACACCCTCCGCTCCCCTTCTTAAAAAGAGGGACCACCACCCCGGTCTGCCAGTCCAGAGTTACTGCCCCTGATGTCCACGCAATGTTGCAGATTCGTGTCAACCACGACAGCCCCACAACATCCAGGGCCTTAAGGAACTCCGGGCGGACCTCATCCACCCCCGGGGCCCTGCTACCAAGGAGTTTTTTGACCACCTCGGCAACCTCAGCCCCAGAGATAGAGGATCCCACCCCCAAGTCCCCAGGCCCTGCTTCCTCACCAGAAGGCGTGTCGGTGGGATTGAGGAGGTCTTCGAAGTATTCCTTCCACCAATCCACAACGTCCTGAGTCGAGGTCAGCAGCGCCCCTTCCCACCATACACAGTGTTGACAGAGCACTGCTTCCCCCTCCTGAGATGCCGGATGGTGGTCCAGAACCTCTTGGAAGCCGTCCGGAAGTCGTTCTCCATGGCCTCACCGAACTCCTCCCACGCCCGGGTTTTCGCCTCGGCTGCATTCCGTTTGGCCTGTCGGTACCTGTCTGCTGCCTGGCCCGATAGGACTCCTTCTTCAGCTTGATGGCATCCCTTACCGCCGGTGTCCACCATCGGGTTCAGGTGTTGCTGCCCCAACAGGCACCGACCACCTTTCGGCCACAGCACCGGTCGGCTGCCTCAGCAATGGAGGCATTGAACATGGCCCACTCGAACTCAATGTCCCCCGCCTCCCCCGGGACATGGTCAAAGCTCTCCCGGAGGTGGGAGTTGAAGCTCCTTCTGATGGGAGATTCTGCCAGACGTTCCCAGCAGGCCCTCACAGCTACCAAGCTAATGTAACTTTAAAGTAGCATTAGCTAATGGTGTAACAAAAGGAGGGGACTCTCTAAAAAAGTGGGGCGTTCACGTTCAGTGTGCCAGATGCGCATTCCTGTCAGCTGGCGTTGAGAGCCTCCTCACTTGTTGGTTAAACTCACAAGCCATGACCTAAAAGTTGTTAGTGAACTTAATATTTACCTTAACCCCATTAATAGCCTTAAAGGAGCTCTAATGCCCAACTGTAACATCAAACAGAGATGACTTTATAATTTTTATGATCATATATTCACGCTCAGTTTTTAGAAGGTCCTCTACAAGGGTGGCTACTCTTACAATACTAACAAACCAGAATCATTCCCAACTTCCATACACTCAATTGAAAATTAGCATTTATTGATGCGGTGAGGTTCAGTTAAAATTGGTGACAAACTGATGAACCTCTTGTCCTTATAAATGTTCCTTGTGTCCTGTCACTGTCACACACACACACAGCAGGAGGAAAGAGAGGGGGAAAAAGCTGGTCTGATGCCCGCTTACAGCGGTGTTTTGCGGTTACTGAGAGCAGCAAGCATTGGAGTAAATTACAATATATTTCCTCCTTGTTCACTGATAATCTAAAATGGTTGCTAAATGTGTCTTTTGCTGCTTTTTAAATATAACGCAGCCAAGAGGGTCTGAAAAGCAGCTAAATAGTGATAAAGTCGGCACATTAGCAGTTGTCTCCTCCCGTCACCCTGGGACCTTAGATCGTCTTGTTTGTTTGCAGAATGATTGGGCCATTGTCTATAAACTTAACATTATGTTTTTCAATGTGGCTTACAGTGAAAACACCCTGCTACACCGTCCCCTCTACTGTGAGCTAGCTCTGCTACATGTGCTTCAGAGTGCTAAGAGTAGAGTACAATAGAGTCCGAGCGCACTCTGATGGACAAACGAATGAAACCATTTCTAAACCACCCAGGCATCATTTTCTGCATTACATGGTTGTTAAGAAAAAGTTTCTTGTTAGCGCATATTAAAAAAAATATATATGCCGATATGCCAATATGCTCCAATATGTCGCCGCTCGCACCAGTTGAAAGCCGTCCAAAGTTACGAGTGAGTCCGCACTGAGTTTATTCAGCCACATCTCTGTGAAGCACATGATGCTGCTCTCTCGAAACCCGTTAATTCTTAAATCTTATTTGGGAGAGATCTTACGTTCCCCATAATAACAGATGGCACAGATGGTTTGTACCGTCTTTTTTGAGCGCTTTGCTCTAGCTCTGCATCCCCTCTTTCTTCTCCTTTACTCTGTGGGGATCTTTTGTCATTCCATGGAGAGTAGTGAGGCAGCACTAATATCTGTTCCTGACTGTAAACAACAGATACACTGCCATATTTTTAAAAAATCCAAAAATGAGCAAAACACATGCTACCAGTTGCACATCCAAGGGTTAAACACGTGCGTCATGTATTGGTTAAACTATGAGTAACTTGGAAGGAAAAGCAGAGGAGTTGGCAACAATGGGGGATTGTTCTAGCATGTTCGCCCGGAGGGGGTAATAAAGCAGTTGAAAGCTTATGGTCATGATTAAATTCAGAGTGCTCTATCTAATTTAGTAATAAGATAGGCACACAACAATAGCGGCGTGGATGTTGGATTATTAAAAATTGGTGCAGCAATATCTATGTGAGTTTGAACATGGAAAAGTCCGGACTGCAGCCATTTGCATGTTACACAGACCTGGCTACACTAGGGCCCAGGTGGGCGCGTTTGCTGAACTCGTTTGACATGCTCTACTTCTGCACCTTGCGGGACCAGATGTTCAGAGTACATTTTCAACTTTAACGAACAACGGAACTGCAACAGACTATCAAGCAGCGGTGAATGCGCTGAACACATACTTTATTCACCAAGTCAATGCTTCAACGCTTGCCAGACAGAGGTTCCATAAGTTGCACCAGACACAAGGTGAGACTGTGCAACAATTTTCCACATGTACTGAGGCAGGTAGCAAAAGACTGAGTTTTGAGCTGACACTGATGACCAGATAAGGGATGCCATTCTGAGCAAATGCACATCAGAATATGTGCGCAGAAAATTACTGGAGGAAGGCAATGGACTTACACTCACACGCACACTAGAATTGACTGCACAATGTGAAAGAATTGAGGAACAACCGGCAGCTATGTCAATGAAAGGAGAAAAGAAAGAAACAGAAACTGTTCATTGTGTCACACAAAATGGAGGAAAATACGTGAAACCAAAAGGAAAACACATGGATAAGGAAGAGGGAAAAACTGACAGAAAATGTTACAGATGTGGTTACACTGATCACATGGGAAAGGATCCTAAATGTCCTGCATGTGGACAGACATGCCATAAGTGTAATGGTAAGGATCATTTCTCCAAAATGTGTCGCACAAAAGGGTCAAGGAAACAAAAAATGAATAATGTTGAGGAAGAGGAAAGGGAATATGCATTTACCGTAAAAGAGGAAGAAACGTCAGAGAAACTTACTTTCTGTGTGGAAGGAGTTGATTTGGAATTGGTTGCGGATTCAGGGGCTAAAAGTAATGTGTTGGGAGAAAATGTATGGGAAGACTGGAGGCGGAAAAGATAAAATGCCACTAATATGTGCCAAAAGAACAGAAACACTTACACCCATATTCATCCAGCCAGCCACTGCAAATTAAAGGGGGATTTACATGTGAAATCAAAACTGGCAACAAAACTGAACATACAGAGTTCATTGTGATTAAAGACAATAGTGAGCCACTCCTTGGGAGGAAAACTGCAATGAAGCTAGGGGTGTTAAAAATAGGTGAAAATGTCGCAGTTGTTACATACATCAAATGTGCACTCCAGCAGCAGTATCAAGTGTGTTTAAAGGAGTGAGAAAGCTTAACACCAAACAAAGTAGTTTGTACATAGGCCTAAAGTTGAAATTTGTGGCTCAGCCACCCCAGCGCATACCATACAACCTGCGCGGGGGGGGTAGAGAAAAAGATAATAGAGTTGATGTACATGGGCATTTTCGAACGCGTTGAAGTCCCCACCCCCTAGATAAATCAAGTAGTTGTACTCCCCAAACCTGACAAGGATATCAGGAAGTGCTTAAACATGAGAAGGGCCAGTGAGGTGATAGTGAGGGGAATGGTACTCGATTCCGACAGTGGATGAAATACTCCAAGGCATGAAAAGCTCTGCTGTATTCAGCAAACTTAATATAAAATGGTGTTATCACCAGCTGGAGCTGACCCCAGAGTCACACGAGATAACCACATTTGCAGTGCACAATGGAGTGTACAGATACAAGAGACTGCTGTTCAGTGTGTCTTTGGCCAGCGAGCAGTACCAACATGAGATACTCAATGCACTTGCCGGTATTGACGGTGTTGAGAATATCTCAAATGATGTCATAGTACATGTGCCAGACCAGGAAACACATGACAGGTGCCTCCATGCTGACATGAAGAGACTTTCAGAATGTGGACTAACACTGAACCCAGAAAAATGCCAGTTTAACATGGACAGACTGGTGTTCATAGGGATACTCTTGTCACAGAAAGGCATCAGACTAACAGAAGAGAGAGTGAGAGCTGTGATGGAAACCGAAGAACCAGAGAATGCCACTGAGGTGGTTGCCAGACCTGACCCACCATAACCGCTGAGAGCTACACCATTACCAAATGGTCCCTAGGGCTACTACCAACCAATCACTCCATACTCGTGGTAATATTTTACTACAGTCGTTACTAGGAGTATGATGTTTTGACTTCTACAACTACTGAGAAAGTCACTGACAGTCTTGAATCAATCTTCAGCAGACATGGATTACCTGTCTCTCTCAAATCGGACAATGGACCACAGTTCAAATCTGATCTTTTCAGAGAATTCTGTGAAACAAATGGAATCAAACATGTGAGGATGACACCAAAATGGGCTCTAGCAAATGGAGAAGTTGAGCACCAGAATGCATCAGTGATGAGAAGGATAAAAATTGCTCAGGCAGAAGGACTAAACTGGAAACATGAACTGAGAAAATGTGTGACTGTGTACAGGAGCATCGAGCATGCTGTCACAGGGAAAAGTCCTGCTGAACTACTTTTCAACCAAATACTGAGAGGAAAGTTACCAGAAATCTGGGACACATACACAACAGCACTGGACATGCAGGACAGAGATGCAGAACAAAAAGGGAAGACAAAGCTGTATGCTGATGAACGCAGAGGGGCTCAGTACTCAAAGGTGGACATTGGAGACACTGTACTTGTACAGCAAGAGCAAGTGGACAAGGTCACAACACCTTTCAACAACGACAGAAAGCCAAGACTCAATGGTTTGCTATGATTGGTTTATCTGTGTATCTACTGTATAGGGAAGGCATGAAACAACTAGCAAATAGTGTGCTTCAACTGAGAAAAAACAAGACTAGGTTAAAACCCTAGTATACGGCTGGACCGTGTACAGTGGTTCCCAACCTTTTTTTTTCTTCAGGGACTTGTTTACTTTCACTGGGTTCACTGAAGACATATTTTAGGGATATTTCATATTAAATCAAGCAAAAGGTCGAAAATAAGGCAATATGCCTGTGGCCCCCAGCCCCCAAACCACTAGGTCTGCCCCTGGTAATAATAAAAAGAGGTCAGCGCGAGCGGCTGGATGAGACGCTGAGTGATGCGTTTTAAATACTTCCATCCAAAGTCTGACTAAACCTCAAACTAAGACAAAATAGTCTTTAGAAGTCTAAAGAAGTCACTTTCCAACTCACAATATTTTCCTGTTCGTTCATTCAGACACTTTGGTGCTGTGAGGTGAAGCTCTGCTCTGTCTGTCGCTCTCTCTAACCGCACTGCGCTGTCGGGCAATCAGCTGTTTGATCTTTGATAATGAAACGCCGCTCGGTTGTCGAATAACCTTCTGTATTCTACAGTCAGTCCTTCAGTGCATTACATGATTTTTCAACACTTCTGCTGTCGCAGTGTTTTGGCGTGAGATTTGCTTTGGTGTCATGAGAGCGTGAGACTGATGGTGAAACCGTGTGTCACACGCCAGGAGCGTGACAGTTGGCAACCCTGAAATATGTTAAAATGCAGAACAATACACTTATAACATTAGACACAGACACACAGTGGAGGGGAGCTGCTTTCTCTGGAGCTGTACCTTCTCATCATTAACACATCCTCCACCTGCAGCTCCGCTTGGACACGGGGATGAATGTCCCCATTTGTGGATGCTGCGCTGCCTGTGGTCGCCATCTGCCATCAGGCAAAAAGTTTGGATCCGTCGCGTGTATGATCAAAGAACTAGATACTAGACAACTGATAGAATGTGTACTATAGCACATTACAACGATCTCTCTGTGATGGCGGATCTTGGACACATTCTATTTCTTCACTATCTAATATCGTCTTATCGCACACCCCTTCTTCAGAGTCTTTCCACCCTGACCAAAAGACTGAATACTGTGCTCTGAAATAACTATGAATACCTATTGCGGTCAAGTATAAACATATTGTACACTGTCAAAAATATTGTCAATTAGAAGCTTCAGTACAATATAATATGTATCAGACTTATAATTAAAACTGTATTGGTGGAACGCTTTGGCTAAGGAACTGCCAAAACTTAAGATCTGTAAATGGTTCATAAGGCAAACCTGCTTCCTTAATAGCAAACCTGATTCCTCAATAGCCTCGACTTTAGTCTGGTGCGGTGATGCCAGCATTATGACACAGGAGTAGAAATAATGCACAAGTACTGACAGTGAGTAGTAGACTGTGTGAATGTGGAAAACCTGAGATGTATTGTTGAAATTGTTCTTGAGACATCACAAGCTGTTCATCCTCTGTTTTGTACATAGATGAATGTTCTTAGACTGTACCCTTCTTGTACTTCTTTACAGTCAGTTCAAGAAAGGGAAAGATTTGGAGTTGCTTTTATTTATAGGATATTCTGCTATAGTTTTACTGGTATGGCCCACCTGGATCAAACTGGGCTGTATGTGGGCCATAAACTGAAATGAGTTTGACACCCCTGCTTTAGGTGGTTGAGATAATTTGGGATATACTGTCTGATTGTCTGATTGCTTGTGTTTCTTGACCCACTGGATTTGGTAAATGTAAAGATATGGTAATTGTATTATGTAGGCATCCAGAATGTTAGCTTCTTAGCGTATGATATAATCAGTGTGTGAATAATATCTTAGTTTTAATACTGTTCATATCAAGCTTCTGCTAAATGCTGTTTTCTGATGGTTGATAATAGTATTTAAGTTTGCTTGTGAGATGAGGCGAGCTAATGTAGTGTGTGTGTGTGTGTGTGTGTTTCTGTCTGTCTGACCCTGTGTCTTCTTCCAAGTAGTAGTATCCTCTGGCCAGGTGGGAGTGGTTGATTTTCTCCCTCTGCGTTGTCCTCATGAAGACACCGGTCTTGCGAGTCTGCTTGGTTAGGCGGTTGTGGATATCAGAGATGACGGTGAAGGTGGTGCCTTGTGGGTAGCAGAGCCCCACATTGATCCAGTCATTTCTGAAACACCCCAAACAGAGCAATGTACTGATTTCATCTAACATTAAAATCTATTCTGGCATCCATAGTAAGAGCACTCACTTGATTATTTCTAACTTAATCTAATCAGGTGAATATGAATTGTGAAAAGAGCTGAACAAATTAGTTGATAGTTGACAACTGACAGTTTGACTGTCAACAATTTTGATAAATATAAAAACAAGACATTTGGACCTGTACTTGAGTAGTGCTTTTCTAGTTGTTCTGACCACTCAAAGTGCTTTTTTACACTTCTTGTCACATTCACCCATTCACACACACACATTCATACATGGGTGACTGTGGCTACTGAGCAAAGCGCCACCTGCTACTCATACACTCACATATTAATGGCACAGCTTTCTGATGAAATTTGGGTCCAGACAGGAAGATGGGGATTGAACTGCTAACCTTCTGATTAGTGGATGACCCGCTCTACCTCCTGAGCCACAGCCACCCCAAACATTTTAAGACTCTGAGGATCTGTGATGGACATTTTTCACTATTTTCTGAGATTTTATAGGCCACAAAATAATTAAATGTAAAATGCTGTTTCAGAGTGTTTCAGGGTCGGGCGATATGGCAAAAATATCATATCACGATTTTTTTAAGGAAGGATCACAATAACGATTTTTATCACGATTCTATTTTATTTCGGATTTTAAGACTATTGTGCATGTTACTGAACAGTACAACCAAAGTAATTTCCCAATCTAAAAAAATAAACCCCAAAAATAAAAAATAATAACACATAGGGGTGTGTGATATGATAATTTTAAATCGTGAAGAATTAGAATGTGTCCATGATCTGCCCAAAGGTTTTTTGGCCTAAATGTTCTGTTATTCTTTTTTTTTTTAGGGCTTTATTTTTTAAATTGGGAAATTAGCTTCTGTACAGATATGCATGTTCTCCCCGTGCCTGCGTGGGTTCTCTCTGGGTTCTCTGGCTTGCTCCCACATTCCAAAGATATGCAAGTCGGGTTAATTGGTGACTTTAATTTGGCCGTAGGTTTGAATGTGAGCGTGAAAGGTTGTCTGTCTGTCTGTGTCAGTCCTGCGATAATCTGGTGACCTGTCCTGAGTATACCCCACCTCCCGCCCAATGACAGCTGGGATAGGCTCCAACCCTCCGTGACCCGTTTTGAGGACAAGTGGTGACGAACAATGAATGAACTTTGTAAATTAGCACTACTTTTGATATTTAAAAAAAAACTGTGAAGGATCTACTGTGGTCTGCTTAAGAATTTGTGTCCTAAATCAAACACAACTTTGATTTTTGTGACCCAGGTGCAGACTGTGTTAGGCTGACTCAGGCTAACAAGCTAAAGTGCTCATATTCATCCAAGTAGAAGTTACTTTTACTTTTATTGAGGAACTTTAACCTTCACTGAGGTATGTGAGGACTTTCTGCTGTTTGTGACGATATTCCCTGATGTGACTGCGTTCAGTTTAGCATGTTGGAAAACTCTGAGAGACAAAAAGGACTTAGTGGACTGGTTATAGTGGAACAGAGACACTGAGTGGACTGGTGATAGTGGGACAGACAGATGGTAAATGGTAAATGGACTGCACTTGTATAGCACTTTTCTAGTCTCATTGACCAAAGCGCTTTCACACTACATTGTCACATTAACCCATTCACACACAAATTCACAGACTGGTGGCCAAGGCTACTGTACAAGGTGCCACCTGCTACTCAGTAATCATTCACATGCACTTACACTCCGATGACGCGGCATCGGGAGCAATTTGGGCTTCACTATCTTGCCCAAGAATACTTCAACATGCTGCCCGGAGAAGCCGGGGGTCGAACAGCTGATCTTTCAATTAGAGGACGGCCCACTCTACCTCTGAGCTGCAGTTGCTCCACAGACAGTGGGCTAGTTATAATGGGACAGAGAGACTGTGTGGACAGGTTATGGTGGGACAGAGAGACTGAGTGGACAGGGTATTGTGGACAGAGACAGAATGGACTTGGTACTTAGGTACCTACATTTGTGCACATAAGCAAAAGATGAGGATCCTGCATGGAAAAACTTGATTATTTTTTTTTGCACACAAGGTTTTTATGCCCAAAGTATAACCAAAGACAACTAAGCTGTAGTATTTTGAGCATACCTTGACTGATGATATGAGCACCAGCCTGCATTTATTTATGCATTATTTAGTGTGTATGACTTATATGTGCCCATAAACCCCCCAGAACAAAAAACTACCTTTTGGTCTGAGTAGTTATATTCTCACTCCTTAACACAATTAAGTGTCATGGAGATGGAGGACAACAGTTCTTAGTGGTTTCTGGTTCCTACTCAAAGGTAAATGAGTGCAAGCAGCCACACAAGAGCTGTTGATAGTAGTAACTACATCATACCAGGAAGGAAAATGTATTTTCCCTGTAAGTCAAAGCATCACATGGCTGGAATACATATATTACACACTTGTTTACACAATTTGACAAATAACAGTACCAGTATAATATCTAATAATATTCTCTGTCTGTTCATCCATACAGCCATATGTGATTTTTAATATTGTTTTGTGTGCATGCTCTACTTTTTGTCTTCTTTTTTTTTGTCTTCTGTCTTTTTTTGTGTGGGTTATGCTCTTTTAGTATTTGTTTTGATGTCTTTGTGCTTTCTTGTTGTGTAGTCATGATTTTTATATGAGCTTGAATTTGCCTATTCTATAATGTGCAAATGTAAATGATCAATTTGACTAATGTTTATATGTGCTGTCCATGATAAACTGAATGATTCTTACTTGTCCAAATCAGACAGTACTTGCTGTAAATTTCTCATGGGTCATGAGTTCACTGACTTGTTGAAGTTGATGAGCCAGATGGTGACCTCAGCAGGCGCTGCCTGGTCCCAGTGGATGGTGTAGCCTTTGGCCAGTGTGATCACCGGCTGGAACTGCTGGTAGTGTTTCTTCTTCCCCAGAGCACCCTCCAGTGTCAGTGGCCGATCAGGGTAGTCATCCCTCACTATGAGCATGTTTAGGTTGGCAGGGTTCCGTGTCTGGATGTAGATCTAAGGAAAACAGATCATAGAGTTAGAAGGCCAATTGTAATATTTGAACAAAAAAATTATTAGGCCAGTATGTGCCAAATTTAGGCATTATGCACACTTTTTCATAAAAGCTTGAAACTTGGTAAAAAGCTATTAAAACTCAACACAACATGTATATAACAGACATGATATTATAAATCTAGCCTAGGTTCTCAGATACTGTGATTTCCTTTTCGTGCCACTGAATTCAGTATTTAACTATTTACTTGTAGCAGGTGGCACCATGTCAGGTAGCTAGTGTGTGAATGTGTGTTTGAATGGGTGAATGTGACATGTAGTGTGAAAGCGCTGGTCAAAAAGTGGTGGTCAAAAAGACTTGGAAAGTGCTATACAAGTACATTTCATTTACCACTGTAATCCTTGACCACTGAAACATTGGGGTTAACATCACTTATTCTGTGTTACCATGTTTGGTTCAGGAGGTACGATGCACATTATTTGGTTGTGGCAAAAAGTAAAATGGTCGCCATGGCCACTATGAGGCATTTCTGCGATGGCTCCATGTCTCAAACTGTACAAGAGTACCAAGTTTTATTCTTTTATTAAAAAGTGTGCATAATTTTCAATATCACCAGTACTATAGATATTTCTTCCTATTTTGCCTGTGGGCCAAGCACCCTTTGTTCAGCATCCCCGGTGTAGGTGTTTCATCAATTCAGCCATTTAGACTTCAACAGAATTTTGACCTTAAAAACATTTAAAAGAGGAAAAAACACAAACATGTACAGTAGTAATAAAATGCTGGATTGGATGGATTCATAACACTAATGAACTGGGTAAGGTCATATTCTACCACTAAAGTGGTGTACAGCACTTGGTCTGGTATGACCACTAGCTTTTTGTGGCAGATAAATATTGTTGACATTACAACTGACTTTACTTGGACAGTTCTCTACTAGTGCCACTGTTATGCTACCCTCTAGAATTTAAGATTATGTCCCAATTGTGTCTTTGGCTACATTTACCTCTGTTCAGCAAAGTAAGAGACAACTTTTAAAGAACACAAATTTCAAGTTGTTGAAAGGGACTTTGAAAGGGCTATGTTCGCAGTTTCTCATTCTGACCATTGTGCTAGGCTAAGAGAAACATGTCCTGAGTCAATTTTTGTACGACACACAGATACAATTGATATAACACGCTGGTTTAAAAACATGTCAATACATGGAATTTTAGAAAAACCATACTTGTGAAAAATGCACAATTAATAAGTAATCTAACTCTTGTTCAAGATTTCTTCTACCATTTCTAATTTTCCCCAATAGCTACCAACATCATTAAAACTACAGTTGGTAACTACTTTAAAAAATTTTGTTGTCATATTTCTTAGAACTGTCACAATATTGTGAAAGAAGTACGTGAGACAGTTGATCTGTGCAAAAATCAGGGTCAGACACAATGTAGCAAAACATTTATTTAAACAGAAATGGTAATGCGTTGATCACCCTGACTTTGAATACTGGAGGTTTTAATTCAGTTCAGTTCAAGGGCCTCTTTTTGGCATAGTATGTGACCCACTTGCTATAATTGCTATAATTTGATGTTCACGTTTAAATTGTTGGTTCAATGGCACCCACTAGCTGAGGTAGTAGATGAATGCTACTGGCTGTGTTTGAATGTTCCAGTTAATGGGGGACGTGCCTTAAGTGAGTTGCACAGCACAGCGCTGTGTACAAATATTGTGTGTGGGACCTGTAAAAACATATTTATCTTTTGAAATATGTGTCTATTTCTTTTTATTTAAATTCTGTTTGTTAATTTACAAGCATTTATGATGTATGATGTTGCTGTACTTGCCAGTAGGTGGCAGTATCATCTTTGTGTGACCCAAATAGGACAGATAAAGAAGGGTATCGTTGTGGTTGGCCCTTGTTCATTGGAGATGTGTGCCTGCGCCTAGTGTTGCTATGGCTTGTATGTACTGCTCAGTCCTGTTGGTGAAGTTAATGAACAAGTTACCTACACCATTTATGCTGTTGTTGTCTGGATGGTGTAACAATATGGAGGTTCCACTTCTATAAATCTTACTTCAAGGAGGAAATGCGACGATAAACACGGTTTATATTTATATATGGTAAACTGGTGTTTGAGAGTAGATAACAAAGTGGGCTTAGCGAACAGAGCTAATGCTACAGTTGAAGTCTAGCTAGCACCACACCAACTGTTTTATTGTTTCTCCAGTGCTATCTAGTGTGAAACGTTACATGCAAGATGTCAGACTATTTCTTTTGAAAATAGAAAGTTGTTTGAACTGACTGTAAAAGAACTTCCCAAAGTTTGTTAGTGTTGTAAAATTGCTTGCAAAGACTCAGACATTAAAAACAAAACTCGCCATGTTAAGCACGTTATAGAGTTTTGAGATTGTGAGGAGTTTTTGGTGAGGCAAAATAAGGCATGGCTGTACTTTTAACTGCATGACACTTTTAACATTCTGCGAGAGAACCGACGGCAGCCTGTCGTCATGGGAGCAGCTCAACTTTTCTCCTCACCAGTCGCCGATGAGGGGAAGGAGGAGACAACCCGCTCAGTGCAGTTCATGTTGGGAGGATGACAGGGAGACGGAATGCCGTTTCTGTTGCTGGAGCAGCAGGTAGCCCAGGAGTAGCACAGGATGAGGGGACTCGTATTGTACCAACCATATTGTAACAACAACTGACAAAAGCTGTATAGGGACCTCGTGAAATAATAGCTAATCTCAGTCTGTGTGGTCAAAAAGCTAAAACAACAACATCAGATGAGATTCTTGTTTCAGTAGCCTTCTAGTGAGCAGGGACACATACAAAGACCAATGATGGGCTTTAATGCCATAGAGGAGCCACTGAGAGAGAGAGAGGGATAGAGAGAGAGAGGACTAGGTTCAGCCTAGTGAAAGAGCAGCTCAGCGCACAAAGTTTAGAAAATGAAACTACATTTGTCCTTAATCCTGCTTAGGTTGATGAGTTGATTTAAAACAGCAGCTACTATGAAAATTCCATCCTGTTGCTTGGGCATGTTGCTGATGATGGCATCATTCAATTCCTGCAGTGCATTTTTTGAATTTGCATCAGAGTCTTGTGTCCTTATGGCTCTCAACAAGGTCCGCCAAGGATGCCAGGGGCCAACCACGTCTCTGCAGAGACACGCGCAGTGCGTACCCCAATCACCCGCCGCTGAGTGAGCCTCAATCGCATCTCATCCACTCCAATCTACTGTGACTGGACATCGGCCAGAAGAAGGCTTGATAGAGGAACACCTCTCGGTCCAAGTCGGGTCAGCCTCGCCCTGATGCTGGTTCTCCTCCCTCTCTTTGCCTGGCGCTTTCAGTTTTGTTTCTCCCATTTGGTCTGACCAGCCTCTCGGCGTATACTGTTGGTGGAGATCCTCTCGCGGTCTGCTGCATTCATTCCAAACCCCACACAACTTTTCCCGGTATTGATAAGTGCATTTCTATCTTAGAAAAGTCGTGCTCCAGCTGAGAGGGCCATGGTGTCGAAAAAATAGAAAAATATAGCAAAAAAGTAGCAAGGATTTGAGGAACTACTGGCTGCTGCATCTACATGTGCTGCCATTTTCATAGCTTTCATCAGCAGAGCTAAAAGAAGCAGAGCGAGGTCAGCTGCAGGATTAGATTGATAATGATTAATTTGTTTGTTTGACTGTTTTTTTTCTTTCATTTCAAACAGAACAGGTAATATTAAAAGGATAGGAGGGTTTGTTTTTTTTTTAAATGGGGTTGTATGAGGTATTATCAATAGTCATTGTATGTATGACAGTGATTTTCAACAGGAAATAAAGCCGTTATATTGCTCTCTTCAAAGCCAGACTCCATTGAAAAAAACAGTTATGACTTGCCCATCAAAATAAAGTGTCTGAAGGAAAGCCAAAGTGGCGAGAATACTCTCGGTATAGCATACACCCAAACTAATGTGGTTTTTCTTAGGTGGTGTAATACAAATAAATTAGTGTTTGTGAAAACTGATTTGTGAGGATAAATGACCCACCTGTGCGTAGTGGCCGCTACAGATAGCTGCCTTCCAGTCAGGCACATCAATGCAGTCGGGGTGACGGAGCAGCCAGTTGTCCTCTTTAACGAGGAATGCTCCAGGATACTCGCTGACTGAGCCGTCAATATCATGAAAGATTGTTGTCTTGTCTCCGTCCATCTGCATCTCATTAAACCAGGGACCAGGTTCCCCAAAAAACACTCGGGATGCGATCTACAGAAGAAGGAGTGAAAGGCATACAATTGTGGTTGTGCATAGCGGGTATTTTATGCCCTGATCATATCTAAAACTTCCAAATGCACTGTCTCTCTTATCTTGTTACTTTCATTGAGGTTAAAATGCTTCTGAAACAACTAAAAACATCCAATCTCCCTGTTACAATATGTATTTAATTCATTGAGATTATACTAAGCTGGGTGATCTGTACAACTCAGAATGCCTCAACTAACCCTTGAAGATCTTCACCCTCTTTTGAGAAACATAGTAAAGACTTCAAAAACAACTGGACACATTTTTCAAACACTTTACACTAGAGATGACAAAATTTCAGATTTTGAAAGTCAGACAGGGAATTATTGAGAGTTTAACAGTGCACACACTATGCTGCATGAACTGTGTGTGTGTGACTGAAAGAACCCATTTAATATTCCGACAAACTACTGTTAACATCCAGTAATGGAGGTGCTCAGATCTTTTATTTAAAGCCTCTGGGAACCCAAATCACCAAAACCTTTCTTAATAGTTAGGGTCTTACATGCATAAAAAAACATCAAAATAATCAGACATTAGCCTCAATCCAAATTTGAAATATTGTCATTTTAGCTTTTTCATAGTTTCCTGAGGCTGGGCTAATTTGGGCGTGGTTATCCCCAATCCATACCACAAAATATGGATAAAGCCAATCAAAAACTCAAAGTCAGGTCAATTGATATTAATTTACCACGCCAAACTGAAATCCTTCAATGCTTCTTTCAGTACTGTAGATGTAATATACCAAAAGTGGCAATGTCATTCTGGCAAGTTTTCAACTAACGTAATGTTCTATGTGCAGCATGCAGTGTTTTGTTACCCTGCTTTTACCATTGTTACACAGATCAACACCAGTGAGTATGTGGCTGATGGGAAAGCAATAAAACAATATGAATAAATTAATAATATGGCAGCAGCGTTAGCTAACCCAATAGTGCAATCATTTATCATTGCACACATAGTTTTGATAACCAGTGGGTGCATACAGCTCGTGTTGCATGTGCTAGATGATGCTGACTGTATGCTAAAGAAGTATCGCTAACAAAGAATTTTGTAGACTCACCATTCAGTGACAGAGTGAAATGTAGTATTCTGAGAGTCTTCAAAAAGTTAAGGTTGCATTGAGAAACACTCACTGAGTGCTGGAGCACACTCTGGCACAAACTGGACTGCTCGCGAATTCGCACTCTTGGAATGAACCATTTGGTTATCCATAGCTCCGCAGTCTCATACCTCATTCCTGACACAATTAGCAGATGCATGCTTGTTTTTTAAACACAGATAAACCTGCTACATGTCTGTATTCCAGCTGCCACTGAATTTACCGCTGGAGAGCGGGTCGGACCATAGCTGGCGTGTGTGTGTGTGTGTGTGTGTGTGTGTGTGTGTGTTGTCTTGGTCAGTGCGATGTCAGGTACAGGCAGGAGAACAGGTAAAAAGTAAACAGAATTAGGGACAGAGGTATTTGAAAACATTTCAGTGGTTTCTTCTCGTTATTTATCTCTTACTTATTAAGTCCCCTTTTCAAACTCGGTGTGGATGTATTTGGATCTGTGTTTTATTTGCTTAAGAGGACACGAACAATGATTAGTGATGGCGCGTCACTGCATCTCATTTAAGAGCTGAAATTACCGTGTTCACCTGAATGTTGCGTTCCCATCAATTTTGGTTTTGAGCTGGAGGCGATAAAAACCTGTGTCTACTGCAGAGTCATTTTATTTGGTTGATTTATTTTTTAATTTGATGACCTAAATAACAACCCTTTGATAAAAGAAATAAGAAAAAATTGAAAATATTGATATTTCTTAATCTTATTACAGTTGAGTTCATTTATATAATTTGTACTTTACAATCAATTTGCAATTTTTACAATTTTGTTTTATTTGACATTGCACGAAAAGTAACAATGCACCAAAATCAATGGTCTGGCTTGTCATTTACCTATATCAGGTTGCAATATAATAAAAATAATAAAAATCACATTACTTACTTATCACATAACTTAGCGTTCGGATCAGGTTTACTTAAGGGTAACACATAGCGATGGGGAAACAGTCAGCACCGGCACAAGCTGCGTACTGCTGTGGACAGGGCCTCAGCAAAACATATTTCAGCCACTTAAAGAAATCAATATCATGTACGTGTACACTTAATTTAAAATTTGCTCCTCTTTACCTTACACAACAGCTGATCGAGGCAGTGGTAGACCAGCAACTCTGCCGCTTGGTGGAGTAAAATGAGTAGAACGTTTTTCTCAGTTGAGTCTGGTCTTCCTGATAAAATGGCTCCAATTCTTGTCCGTAAGGGCTGTCTGACAGCAAGGGAAAGCGGTGAAAATATTCTAAATATTGCGTATACTTTGACTGATTATGATTTTTTAGGTGGGCCTCTTTTTAAATAGCTTAAAACTAATCAGTTAAGGCAGTTTGCTGGGCGCTGTTTGTTCACGGTGGTTTTCTACCCCAAAGTTAAGTACCCCAAATAAACAGTTGTGATTTCATCTATGGCAGCTAGCTGAAAGGCGGCAAATAGCCAGCATTCGTGGTGGAGTCGGCCATACTTCTGTCAATAAATCCCCAGTGCTTGTTTAACAGTAGTCCAATTAAATGGCCTAATCAAGCTATGACTGTAGCTCCACTTGACTGTGCATGGAAACTTACTGACTGTTCATCTGCTGTTCATCTACACCCCCCACACTGTGGTGACACAGACCTGGTGGCAAAATAGCATAGCATCCCTTTAAATTTAACTTTAGTAAGTACCTAAAGTTTGCAACCCTGCTATTGCAACAGTCTAATTTTTAAATCTTAATGTTAGGAAAACCTTGAAGCTTTGGATGAATATTTTCAGGTTTTACCCACTAACATTAAACAAATTTCGAGTTACATATCGCATTTTGTCTCTTCAATATATAAAGGTGCCCTGTTTTCTTGTGAACAAGCAAGTAATGTTTACATTCATTGTTTCTAACAAAAACATATTTTTTAAATTCAGAGAATCCATGTCAACGAAGTATCTCAGAGTCAATGTTGAATGTATTTCCTCTGTCTTAAAGCAGCTGTAAAACCAATTTAAAAAAAATACTTTCAATCCTACATTTTTCACATCTACATTTTTCAGCTTGCAGTCTTCTTCCCTGCCTTTGTTGGCACTATATTTCTTTACATGTACTGCCACCAACTGTTGATAAGTAGAACATAATGAAATTGGTGGCAGGAATGTGTTGCGATTCCTGTGTGCTCATGCACATGCATGATACGAACAAAACAGTGACCCACTCTTCTTAATATTTGCAGCCTCTCAGGGTTGATAACTTCACAGAGTACCTTACATAACAAGGTATCTCATCTAATCCTTAACTGAACTGGGACTGGAGCCCATTTCAAACTTGCTTCTCTGATGTTAGACCTTTTCAATTTTCATTTAATTTTCAAGCAAATCATCTGCATTCCGCCAGTGTCTCAGTCTCAGTCCAGATGTTTTATGTATTTCACACAGAAATGGACTTACAGGTACTTGGTCAAAGGTGATGTCAGTGACGTTATTGTTGGGGCAACTCTGCCATGAGTTGTTGAGCCTGAAGCCAAAGGCACTGGTGTGCCTTCCATCCAGCGCTGTATATTTCCGAAATGTACAATTCTGCATGTTGATGGGACCATCATAGATCTGCATGCCCCGGATAGGAAAATCTCTGCAGGGAAACACAGATCCACACACGCACATCAACCCATCAGCAATTTACACTCGGGTATTGTAGCAAATGGAGAAGTAGCATCATGATGATCTAGTGCAATGCAATTCAACTAAAACACAAGAAACGTGCTACAGAAAAGGATAAGCACTCTATGAAGATCCTAGGGTCACCGATCAGCAATTATTACTTAAATATGAATGCCAGAGAGCAGTAATAGAAAAAGATTTTAAAAAAAAAGAGGAAAGAGGAACCAGAGCCAGGGTGCAGGTCTGATCGGACTAAAAATCACCCCCGCTGGATCGGGCCGAAAGCTCTGTCACATGGATGGGGATTTCAACTGAGCAAAAGAAACTTGTGCTCCAGGAATATACACACTAAAGAAACTAGGGTCACCAATCAGCTATTATGGCTTAAATATAAAGGTCAGAGAGCAGTGAAGACTAACACATCTTTGGGGTCATCAGGTGAACCTCCTTTCGTCAGTGTTTCACGTAGTTGGTCCCAAAACACCTCCAGGAGGCTAGGCAGTGAACTCTGGTGTCCCAAAGCCACTCCCCTAGTGCCAGCTCTCACTGCTCCTATACAGCCCAAACCGCCCTGCCACCTTCAACAGACCCAGACTCTATTTATGCAGACTCCAGGTAGTGACTGTGCTGATGCTTCCTTTCCTAGCACATGCATCACAATTGCCAATATACTACAACTCACATACAAGACTCAGGCTAAGGGAAATAAGGGTGAATTGGATCAACAAACACACTTACTTGGATGGCAGCATGGTCTCACACGAGACTCCAACAGAGGTACACAGACTTACAGACAGAACCCTAGCTTTCCATCCTGTCTGCTCGGCTTCTGCCTGTAAGTCTGTGTACCTCAGTTTCTTCCTTTCATAGGCTTCTTCCACTGAAGCTTCCAAAGGGACTGTAAGCTCAATGAAATAAACGATCCGTTGATTCAATGACCACAGCACTATGTCAGGCCTCAAATTAGTACAGACTATTTCCTGGGGAATTACGAGCACCCCTGCCTCCTCTCTAACTTACTGCCTCTATGTTTCTCCCCCTCATGTACAAACTGGATATCTAGACTCTCTTTTTTAAAATCTCCTGAATTCACGTCTTCTTCTTCCCACAATACCTGCACCTGATTATGTCGCCACCTATACCAGCCCTGTGATAAACTATAATTTTGCAGCTTGACAAAATATGTCTTAAAGTTGCAGTACCTGAACACAATGGGCATGATGGGTTGCCATTTACCCAGAGCTTCAAGTTCTGGAGGGCTGGCAACACATCATATGTAGCCCCTATCAGAAATCTAATGCGGCTCTCCTCCATACTCCACAGGTCCCTCCAGCTAAGCTTCCTTCTCTCTACACTTTCCCAATGCAACCACTGACCCTGCTTAGACTGAGCCACTGCCTTAGCACCCCTTACAGTCTCCTCCTGCCTACGTTCCCGTTTCACTACCAGTTTTCTTCTATCTTTGGGGCCTACTGTATTCCACACCGGTTTGCCTGGCCCAAGCCCCAAGCTTCCCCCGGCCAAACTGAACATTACCTACTATCTCTGCATGCCTAAGAGCAGCCTCTGCATCCTGAACTGCCACTCTTGGGTTCCAGTTTCTCCCCTTGAATGGATTTGGAACCACACTCCTAACTATTACATCCTTACTCCCAGCTAACAACAGCTCTGCCCTAACCTTGGTGCACTTAAACTCCTCTGTTAAGCTAGATACTGGCAGCTGAAGTATCCCTTTCCCATACAATGCCACACTACTTAGACACCTGAGAGCGCCTAACCACTTCCTAATGTATGAGCTAACCAGCCTTTCCATTTTCTCCACAACAGATACTGGGACTAATAGATTGACAGTGGCCACATTAACCTGGGAAATAACCCAAACTGCAAACACCACAACTTCAACTCTCCTGGGAGCCCTTACTCATCTATTGTATCCAGACCTTCAGTGACGTCTTTTCTAAATTGCGCAACCTGCTCAACGTCATTCAAATCCACATTGTACCACCTACCTAGGCTCTTCACTGACTTTTCCATAATTGTTGGAATTTCCTCATCTTCTATGATAAATTTCCTCTCCTTTAATTTCCCTCTACATAATGAGATTCTTCTAGACTTACTTGGCTTGATTTACATGCTGGCCCACTTGAGGTTCTTATTTACCTAGCCTCTTTGTACATGGCACCGTTCTAGTAACTAGCGTCATGTCATCCGTGTAAGCCCTAATTGGTGGAACCACGTACAACCCTCTGCCAGTCTGTTGTGAAATCTGCCATACTTATACATTATCTAATGTCCTGAAAATATGCTTTCACTAAGTTGACAACTATTCCTAGCTCCCTAAAATACTCAAAAACACTCCAAATAAGGCTATGTGGCACTGAACCAAACGCATTAGCCAGATCCAAAAATACTACATGCAGGTCTCTTTTCTCCCTCTTGGCTGCTTGAATCTGGTGCCAGATCATGCTAATATGCTCTAAGCACCCTAAAAAACCTGGTATCCCCGCCTTCTGCACCGTCGAGCCTATTAACCCATTTCTTTCTAAGTACCTTGCTAATCTCTGCGCTACTACACTAAAGAAAATCTTCCGCTCTACATTCAGGAGAGAGATCATCCGAAACTGGCTAAGATCTGAGGACTCCTCCTTAAGGATGAGGACACCCCCTGCCCTCCCTTCTAAGTGCTGATATCCTGTCTCTCAACTCCTCTTGCAAAACACTAATTCCCCCCCTCTCTTCGTCTGTCACTTTTTCCACTGTTTTCTTAACTGTCTCCTTTTCTTAACTAACTTCTCTATTTCTCTTTGCCTACTAGACTTGCCTACCTGTACTCTCTTTCCCCTCTTTCTGTCATGCACCCCGAATCTCTCTGCACCATATGAGTAAATCACATCTCCCATCTTTTCAGATGTCTCGACCACATTTCCTCTAAGCCCACTTAAGATTACCAACAAGTCACTGTTAACCATCTCCCACTCTTTACTATCATTTGCCCTTGGCCATCTAACTCTAGCCTTCTGCTCCATGGTTCTCTCTTTGGCTGGCCAGCTGACCGCAGTGTCAACTGCTTCCCCTCTCACTACCTCCTCCTCCTCAGGCGCAGTGTTACTGATATCCTGCGAACTGTGGTTTTCTACCTGCCGCTGGACATCACCCGACTGACTCGACTGACTGCTTAAAAAGTACTGATCGATGTGGCCACTCTGCCCTTCCTCTGCTAAACATCTCTTCCTTCCTTGATGAGTTTTAAGGCCTCTGACTGATGTTACTTCCTGCCAGCCACAAGGACAAGCCTGAAGCATCTCACCCACCTGAATGCTACTAGTTTTAACCCTAGCAGATAGGTCTGTGCCCCTATCCCTCACTGAGTCACGTATCCGATGCATAGTCTTGTCCGTTCCGATGTCTTTTGCCGTGAAATCCACCTGTGAGTCATCTTCCACCCCTGCCCTCGCTGACTCTTGGGGTATTTTTCCTATTTTGGCTGTAGCTTATTGTTATTGTAGAAAGGCTACTACACCTCACCACTGCCGCCCTGGGTTGGTAGCCCATGTCAGCACCTTTGGGGTCTTTCCCTCCTGCCAGCTGTCTTTCCAAGCAGTCACATGGTCCCTTGTTGTCAGCTGCCCTATTCACAGCAGTCACTAGCTAAGCTAGCTTTGAATTTGAGGAATGTAAGTTCTATGCTTCAACACAAGTAGCATGGTTTCAAGTCCCATCACATTCTGTTATTATTTACCTGAACCACGTGTTTTCATGTGATGTGCTTAGTTGACAGAGTCTGCTTCATGCACTCATTGTGTGGCAGTAAGTAATTAGCAAGCAAGAATGCTACATTGCTAAATGCCAGAAATGAAACAGGAATAAGTTGTAGAAGACTGAGTTTACCTGTTTACTGAGTGTTTTCTTTGCCTTTTGACTACCTGTGTGTGGGAATGAAACAACTACTACACAGCTCACTCACTCTAATAACCTGCCATTAAACTGGTGAAGGGAAGATCTGTGACTTCTGTATTTTATTAACACACCATGGTGGTGGTTACTACCACTGACACCACTTAGTCTCACCTACATACGGGTCCTTCATGTCTGACAGTAATCATCATGGCTGTAGGCCATGTGTGCAAAGGGCCTTGAGGTATGTTTTCCCTCATTTGGTGGATGTGTCAATGGTGTTACCTAACCAACAGCGATGTGTATATAAACCAAATTCCATTAAATCTTTACATACTGTACATGTAGTTTTTGTTTTTATTTCATATTTGCTTTTGCAATTTAAACATGTTTCTCATGCCAATAAAGCCCCACTGAATTGATTTGAAGTAAACCCTTGCCAGAGGCCTAGCACCAAATACTGTGCCTTATTCAAGAGCAAAGGGCCTTCTGCCTTTCCTCTCCTGATCCATGTGTCTCTCATGCACCGTGTTAATTTTTTATTTTATTAAGGCAGTTTGCTTTGTTTCCCTTTCCTTTCTGTTTTCTTTTTGGAACCCCAATTTGCTTTTTCTTGGGGAAGACATAATAGTAAACATTGAGTTTAGAGTTGAGAGTTGAGAGGGGCCTCAGAGAGCCTCCACTACTTTTGTTGATACAAAGCTCACTTGCCATCATGACATCATTATGTCATTCATCATATTTTTACTCATGTTTAGGTTGCCGCTGCAAAAATGACAAACAATTATCAGAAATATGGATGAAGTGTTTACTACTACAGTATCCAGGTTTTTGTTAGAGTATTTCAGCTAGCATATCTAGGTCCTTATGAACCAGGAAAGGGTCAGGTCTCCGACACAAGGAGGTGACATTTACAGGAGCAAACACATTCGAGGGCACTCCAAAAACCTGACCATAACCCGAACACTAGTGCGTATGCAAACAAAAGTTTAAACAAACTTTACATATTTTAATGTTTCTAAATCAATAGATATATGTAATTAACTTGCAATTGAGCTAAGGGTATCCAGGGACCACTTGATAAAGACAGTGGAGGTGGACGTTTGCACGGGGCATTAGTGGAGGGCACATGTTCGTTTGTAGAAGTGGATCAAGCCATCAGCAGGTTGCAGCATAAAGAGGTTCTAGAGAGAGTCCAAGATAGCTGGGCAGGACTGGGCTAGCGAGAACCAGTCCAGTTCAGGTTCAAAGCCACAGGGGAGCAGAGGAAGATCATGGTCTTGGAGGAAGTCACACGGGTGGATTAGGAGCACTACCACATCAAGGCAGTGTCCCAGGAAGACAAGGAGCATGGAAAAGATGGGAAGACACCACTAGCAGAGTCATAAGCTGGGCAGAAATCTGGTGAACTCCAAAAGCATGTCTCAGCTTTCTGATAAGGGCAGCGTACTACACCCTTCCCTGTCCCCACAACCTCTCTCAGTAGTTTGGAAGCGAGGAGAAGTGCCCTCTATACAGTATAACCAACACAGGCCCTCCAGCATATTCTGTTGGGGTGCAAGGTGGCCAGGCACAAGGTCGCTTCACATGGTGGCATAACCTGGTGCTGTGGAAACTAGCGGAGCTGCTCGAGAAATACAGAGTGGAAGTAAATAATTCCTTGTGTCACAACTGGCTGCTCATCCCTTTTGTCAAACCAGGAAAGAACCAGCAGAGGTAAAATGCAGGAAAATCAACATCTCTGCTCATACCTGGAAAAGAATGGGAAATGTGCATCGACCTGGGCAAGCACCCAGTCTTTCCATCTGAGATTACACAGACAACATTCAGACCAGATGTTGCGATGTGGTTCACAGCTGCAAAAGGGTCCTCATCATTGAGCTCACTGTCCTTTGGGAGGAGGGAACAAACCTCATCTGGGAGGTTATTCCAGGTTTGTGCTGCATAAGAACAAAATGCTGCTTCACCATGTTTAGTTCTGACTCTTGGGACTCTCAGTAGGCTGGCCCCTGATGTCCTGAGGGTCCTTGAGGGTTCATATGTTCATATTTGTAGACAAGCAAGAAAGTGACAAGTAAGTGTTGTCCCTGGATCAACTTGTTTGTCCAGGATTCACATTACAACCAACAAATCAGCAGCAATTCTCGATTGTGATGTCATTCAGTGTGCTGTGCAGATACCCACCCATGAAGAAAATAGAAAATGCCCATTTTAAAGCCATTTAAACAGCAACCCATGCAGCAACCACATGCAGAAGTTTGCTTGGATTTTCAGCACATTTTATTACTAAATATATATTAAACCTCCGTTGGATCTATGTAATGGGAAAGCAATATGTGTAAAAAAAAAAAAGATGTTACAGGAATTTCTCTATCTGCTAAGCTAAACATTAGCTCTATCTGCTAAGCTAAGCTAAGCTATACAGGCTAAAATGTAGCTTTCATTAGGCTACAAACTGTTTTGGGGTTGGGAAATTATTGTATGTATACAACCTTTGTGGATTGTATTTCATGGGAAATAAAAGTGTGAAAACAGATGTTACAGGATTTGTGGTAACTTTAGCTCTACCTGCTAAGCTAAGCTAGGCTAGGCAGGCTAAAAGGCATCTTTGGGGATTCAGATCATGCAACTGGCACTTACATTCCACGTGGCAGAGTTCTGCCAGTAAGGTCAGAGCCTCCGAGGCCCCAGATCCTGTTGTCAGGGAGAGGCATTCCATGATTTTCACTTTCACCCACAAACAGCGAGTTTTTCACCTGCTGATGAGAGCCATCGTCATCTGGAAAGGTCCCTCCACTGCGCACACAGATAGAGAGAGTTAGAGTCTGGAAGTGTTGATGTAGTAGTTGTAAGTGTGGTGATAGTATTGCTAAAGTAGTTCTGTAGTAGCAACCATACTGTAAAATTGTTAAATTGATTTGAGAGTAAGAATGTGAGAATATTACTCAAACGTCACAATTACTTGTGGGATTAAAACTGTGTTTCTTTGTTGAGTAAATAATGCTCTAATATATGAGGCTAAGTTAAAATGAGTCACCTAATATGCAGCCTACCAGTGTGTTACATAATGCATTGTGTATATAATTTATGTGCCAAATGTCATTTCTATCATTCAGTGATGTGAATAATTAATGGAATCACATTTGTATTGCACTTTTCTAGTCATTTTTGACCACACAAAGTGCTTTCACACTACAAGTCACATTCACAAATTCACACACGCGCGCACACACACACACTGCCAAGTGAGGCTACTGTACAAGGTGTCACCTGCTACTCCCTTTTTTTTAACCATTCACACGCACTGCCACGCTGATGGAACAGCCAGAAGAAGCAATATGGTAATTTGCAATTTACGGTCTCGCCCAAGGATATTTTGTCGTGTTGACTGTGTGAATCCAGTGAGATGGGTGCTTAGAGTGACATGATTGAAATCTTCCAATATCATGATGAATGCATCAGGGTGCTGAGTCTATTCTCGTGACAGTCATGTGAATGACGTCACACGAAACTGCTGCCGAGGCTCTTGGGTGAATGTAAACAATGGCGACAATGTGCGAGTGTTACTTTGGGAGGTAGTATGGTCTAAGACCCACTGCCAGCATCTCAATGTCCTGATAACAGATCTTGTCCTTCACTGTAATATGTTCCAGGTTACACCATTTGTTGTTTACAAATAAAATTAGTCCCCCACCTTTTCTTTTCCCAATCGCTGTCATATCTCTGTGAAGCCGGGTAAATAAACACAGGAATTGGGGATGCTGCCACATAGCCATGTCTCTATGAAGCACGTAAGACTACATTCCCTGTATTCTCTCTGGCTCTCCACAAGAGCCCTGAGCTCATCACTTTTGTTGGTCAGGCAGTTGGCGTTTCACATGAGAATCGATGGTAAAAAAGTCTACCTCCACCTCTTAGCCTTTATCTTTGCCCCGGCTCGACACCCACAGAAGAGCTTCTTTAGCTCAGTTGGTATGGGGTGTTTAATCACGGCTTTAGTCCTCCTGTGCAAGGAGATCTTTCTTCGTGTAGGTATTCCTAGCAGTAGCAAGCACGTGAAAAATAACTTTAAAAAAGTCTTTAAAAAGACAGTTTTTCTGTCAGTGGAATTCCATCAGTTTTCAACACAAGGTATTTTATTGTGAAACATTTGCAGGACCTTGTTGACAATGCAGTATTTTGCACGACTTCATAAATGATTGAAGTATGTGCTTTTAATTATGGAAATACAGTAGTCATAACAATGCGTAATGCATGCTGGTAGGATTTGTGTCCAAGCTCATCCTGACTTGCTCTGACGTCATGCAAAAGTGTACGACGATAATTTCGCGACATTAAGAGACTGAGATTTTAGAGCCAGGTGCTGCAGTTACTCTCCACCAACTTCAAGGCCCTGGGCATGATGGGAAACGCATGGCTCTCGATTGGTTCAGAAGATGACTCAACAATATGACTCTTCAGATGAACTTTTTATTTTTGTTGAATTTCAGAGATTTGGAAATCATTTGTCTTATCTGACATTTTTTTCTCTTAACAGAATACATGTTGTAGCTGACGACATTTTGCTGTCAGAGAGTAAATACATTCATCATCATTCTTTTTGCAGTAAATACTAGCGCCACCATAAGGACAACTGGGATAAAATTTCATGTGAAGCATGAAGACATCATTTCCATATATGGTTCCTAGTTTCATTTTCTACTTACCTTCATGCAAATGGAAAGTGATATTATGATATTAAAAGATGTGATAATTATAATCATTATTATTATATAGACTTCGATAATTAACATAACTGTGTTATTAACAGAATGTTAATATCACCAATAGGAAGTGCAATGCTTTGCAACATTCAAACCCAATAATGTTTTCATTAGTATATAATCACCTGAAAATAACAATTGTTTGTACTAGTTAGGTTGGAATGAGCCATTTGTAGCGACATAGGTAGCACTTTAAGGGAGCCTGCTATGTTGTACTTCCATGTCTTTACAGTAGGGTAAGGCAACTGAAGGTCATCTTTTTAACTTAACAAATACACAGCCTTATATTATATTCTGTTCATGATCCCTTCACCCTGTATATACTGAAACACTAAGTAGGCATTTTGAGAGTCATGAACTTTGGAAACTAACACAGAGAAAATACTGGGTTTAGAAATGTATGCAGATATGTGTAGTGTGGATGTACTGTATGCACCCATAGGCACCCTGCTTTGTAAAGTCAGTTGAAAACTTCTCATCAGTTTCCATCTCTGTAACCACTGCACCCCTGAATTAGCATCAAAGTGCTCTGTTTCCCAGTGTATCCTGAACAGACTGTTTTCCAATTACTCTGAAAAAAAAGGGGGGGGGGGGGGGGGGTCTTACCTTGCTAGAGTGAGGCCAATGCCATTATCAGCAAATCTGAAGAGAGAGAATATTATCACTACAGCAACAGTCTCCACACACAGACACACAAACACCCACACACACTAATGGCTATAAAGTTACATTTCTTGACTTTGTCGTCAAATGTGCAGAAAAGCAACCTGTGCTACCAAAAAGTCACAGTGAGGACTTTGAATGACATTCAGTTGCACTGGAAGTTGACAAACATCACACAGACCAACATATATTAACTCACTTATTTATTGATATTAATATTATTATATTGAAAAATGAATGCAGTACTCACTGGCAGTCATCCAGCCAGACATCCCCTCCTCTCAGCCAGGCTCCGTGGTCCTGGTTCTTATAGGCTATGAAATGATGGATTAGAGCAGGGACTCTGGGCTTAAAGGGATCAGCATCCTGGTGGGGGCCATACCTATACAATTGAATGGCACCATCAACACCACAGACATACAGAGTGGAGAAACAGTGTTTGCTTACAATAATACAATTGCATTTAAATGTATTTGCTTACTGCTGTTTATTCAGGGCTGCAAAGTAACTTAGTAAAAAGTCCACTCTTACTTGAATTTATAATCCTTTACATTTCAGTCCTGTTTTTTATTTGATATACAGGTTGCAGGTCCCACAGTTCAGTTTGAAATAACACATGTATCAAACACAAACACAGAGGAGCATCTGTTAATAGATGTGCTCTCAGACCCTTCCCTCTGGCAGCAGACCTGCTGCTCCAGCATACAAAACAAAAAGGGGCAGAGCTTCATGCCCTCTGCTATCAGACCTTTCAACATAACATAATCTCTCAGTGCCACCTTGCTCCAAAGTACCAAAGTAAATGAGCCCAAGTATTTAATTTTTCTAATTTTTCTATTTAATTTTTATTTTAATTTTTTAACAACTGACAAAAAGTAGGCCTAATAAAAACAAATAACACACCTGGCTGATCACATAGCTGATTAATAAATCCACCAAAGCAGATTGACAGAGGCAGACCTGTCATCCAGCTGCTTTCCATTGCTTTTCTTGTTATCAGGGGCAGATTTAGCAGATTTGGCTTTGATTTCACCCATTCTCTAACTTGGAATGGTGGTGGGCTTGTTGGCATCTGTAGAAGAAGTTGTGCTGTTCTTTACCCTCCCTATTTAACTAATACAGACGTGCAGGTGATGCTGAATTTGCAGAAATATGTTTTCAAGTACTTTTTTTTTCTGGGGGATATATATATATATATATATATATATATATATATATATATATATATAGGGTTTTGTTTTGAGGTTTACTATCTCAGTGCTCCCTGCACAGAGACTTTTGCAATATTACTGATAGAGAAAGAAGCCTGTAAAGGCTTACATTATGCCTGAAACTTGAAAATTGTGGTTCTGAAAGCTATATTACACAACTTAAAGGCAATGTTTATGCCTTAGTTTGAGCCTAGGTAGTGAAGCACTTAAATGCACTAAATGTGTTTAGATGGATATAATGCCTTTTGCATTTCAAAAAATGTTAATGTCTCATTAAAACCCAGAATGATATGGTGGATGTTAAATGCACTAAATGGGTTTAGTTTTGAGGTTTACTATCTCAGTGCTCACTTCACAGAGCCTTTTGCAATATTACTGATAAAAATACTGACATTTTTAAAGGAAAAGGCCATTATGATTGCTCATTCATTATAAGGGACCTTAGACTGTCTTATTTTCTCCTCGGTATATTACTATTGCCATTTAATGAAGCAAAAGTAATTAAATGAAAACATTTCTGCACGCATATCCGATTGCGTGATTAATAGCAAGAATAATCGGTAGATTACTCGATTACTAAAATAATCGATAGCTGCAGCCCTAATTCATATCGCAATAATAAGGTTATGATGAGAGACTGGTCTGATTAAACTGACCACAAAGGACTAACAATTACACATACTGGTGTTCACTTCTACTTGAGTTGATTTTAATACAAATAATGTTATATTCACTCACAAAAGATTTAAAATGACACTCCCTGCTCTGCTTCTGTATTATACCAAATCCCAGCATTGGTCAGTTACAAAACATCAACAGGAAACTGGCCTTGACAGACTTGAAATCCATCATGCTGAATTACTGGGTGTGATTTCAGCCTGTCATAGAGGGTGTTTGTTACGGGATGAGGAATCTGACCTGGCTCCAGTTAGAGATAGGAAGGGTCTCTTGTCCTTGTCATTTGCCTGCGTAGTCTTTACTCCATTATCAAGGATCATTCCAGCCTGGAAAAAAGGAGGAAAAACTACATTGTCAAGGGGTCATAGCACAACTCTTAAGATTTGATTTACCAAGGACCAATGAGGGAATTTCAGACACCAGTCAGACTCAGTATGTTAATATATTCCATTGGGCTGCAACAAATGTATATTAACTCAAGCTGCCCTCTAGCTATTATAATTTTTGTTCAAAACCTGACCCTTTAGTTGAGCTGAAAGAATTATTTTAGAGTTGTTATCTCTTCATGCGAAGAGTGCATTGTCAAACATGTTTATTGGCTTCTTCAAAGTAGTCAGGTTCAGTAGCAGGGAACAGAAATTTCTCTTTTGCAGTCCTGATACATGTTGCACAGCCCAGCGTGACAGATTGATAGGTATGTGCGTGCATGAGGGAACTGTATCGCTGTGTTCCAAAAGTTGCTCAACATGCCCTTCATCTCAGCACATGCCTTCAGGGGAATCCCTGCCGCCATCTTATGGGCTTATGGGCTCCATTTCTCTAAAAAACTGAAGTTACCTTGGTGAGATGGACCCTCAGAGTGGTGAGGGAGTGAGTGAACAACGATGGTCACTCCACTCTATATCACCCACAATGCATTGTAGTCATGCATGTGAAGCATGAAAATAAATCTATGTATAAGCAGTAATAAGTACAGAAGATGGAAAGACTGGTAAATAAATAAAAAAATAATTACATTCACTATCTGACATGCTTTTCAGTTTCATTTTTCTAATGTATCTTATAGATCTGTATTTGTAGGCTTACATGTGTATAGATTTACTCGTCTATCAGATAGGTGCTTAAAATGAAAACTGCCACATAGGCTAATTAATTGCAGTTAATATTTAGGTGTATGATTGTTCTGTTCAACTTGTTTGTTTCTTTATTCCCAAACATTATCTGTAAATACATGGGAAAAATTGCCATTTTGCATTTTGCAATCATAAACACGTAAAAATAATTGTTATGATAATCATGATACAGATCACAATCTTAAATTATTCAATCAGAAAGTGATGCAGCTAAGTGACTGTGGGTTTATTACATTTATCTGCAGAAGACACCTTCAGATCTCAGAAAGGAGTCTGCAGGTATTTATTTATACGTATTTCTGATGGTTTGCACTGGTGCTTGAGGGACAGAGGATCACCTGTGCGCTACAGCTATGAGTCTGATATGACTGCTCACTGCTGGGGGAACACTGGACTTTCAATGCTGGAACATTTCGTGAAGTCAGAGAACCTGAATTTATTTTAATTTTTTTGACTTGTTTTACCCTAAACCTGTGGTGGAATGTAGGCTAAGTAAACATGGCAATATGCTGTTATTTTGAAATCGACATGAAGTAGGCCTGAGGAAGAGAGCGGTTATTAGACTGATACAATTAGCTTGACAGCGAGCCAGCGTTGAAATGTATGGCAATAAAGACTGTGGTGTTCCACTTCAAAACCGACTGCTGAATCCTTAACGCCCCAACACGACATGGTGTCAGAAATGCGGCAGCAGTAAAAGTGAGTGTAACAATCAATAAGAGGAGAGCATAAAAGTCAAGATGTGCATCCGTGAACAGCAAGATGTAAGACAACGGTTCAAGCATACAAGGAGTGCAGCCCCCCCAGCTAGCGGCTAGCCTGCCGGCTACACTCCACCCAGTGCCACATTCACCATTCAACCTCCCGAAGCATTTGACTTTTCAAAACCCCAGGAATGGGAAAAGTGAATAAGAAGGTTTGAAAGATTTAGTATGGCCAGTTACCTCCATCTGAGCTCACAAGTTAACCAAGTAAATACACTGATCTGCTGCATGGGAGATAGCACAGACAAAATTCTGCAAGGTCAGGTTTTAACGGATGGAGAAAGACAACAGTATAGCAAGGTTAAAGAGACATTTGAAACATACTTCGTACCCTGGAAAAATATAATCTACAAGCGGGTGAGATTCAATCAAAGAGTGCAGCAAGCTAACGAGACTGTAGACTCCATCATTATTGCACTGTATAACCTAGTACTGCAGCTATGAACCACTTCATGATGAGTTGATAAGAGATCGCCTTGTCATCGGACTGAGAGACACCTGTCTAGCAGAGAGAAAGCAGTGAGACAAGGACTCAATGCTAGAAAAAGCAGTCAATATGGCAAGACAGTCTGAAGTCATAAAAAGACAACAAACAAACCTCAAAGAGGAATCTTAAAATGAAAAAAATTATGCAGTGACAACCAAGAGTAAGAAACACGACGCTCATGCAAAAGACCACACAGCAGCCCAAAAACATATCAACAAAGTCAAAAGCACCACCTGATCACCAGCAATGCTACAAATGTGGAAAATCCCCAGCCCATGGAAAATGGGAGTGCTCAGCCAGAGAGGTGACATGTCACACATGTGGAAAGAAAGGAAATTACATTAAAGTGTGTGCAAATCTGCTAAAGCTGTACATGTAGTTGAGAACAACAGCAGCTCTGATGACACACCTTTGTTCCTAGGCTCAGTAGATACAGGCACAGACTCATGGTATACCACTTTGACCATCAGAAATCATTAAGTCAGGTTCAAGATAGACACAGGAGCTGATGTGTCAGTCATTCCAGCTGCAACACACTGCACTGTCACAGAGAACAGCAAACAGTTGATAAAGACAGGCAGACCACTGTTTGGCCCAGGGGGTACATCACTCACTCTTAGGAAGGTACAGAGAGTTACTCTGTAAGGTGAGCAAGTGATTCAAGAGGATGGGTATGTAATAAAACCCTCACGTAGCTTTGTTAAGCAGACCAGTTAGTGTGAAGCTTTACCTTGTGAGCAGGGTGGACAGTATTGACAAATCTGTGATGGCAGAATCCTATCCAAAGCTGTGTCAGGGTTTTAGGAATGCTTCAGCAGCCCTACAGTATCAAACTGAAGCCAGATGCAGTTCCCCTTTCCCTGGCAACCCCCAAATGTGTTCCTATCCCTTTACTTGGAAAAGTGAAAGAGGAGCTTGAACACATGGAGACCATGGGAGTAATCTCCAGGGTGGAGGAACCTACAGGCTGGTGTTCAGGTTCCAACAAAGAATGGCTCCATGCGCATCTGTGTGGAGCTCACCCACCTGAATGATGCAGTATATAGAGAGAAATACATTTTACATTCAGTGGAACAAACACTTGGATCTCTAGCAGGTGCTCAGGTCTTCAGCAAGCTGGACGCTAATAGAGGATTCTGGCAGATCCCATTGTCACCTGAGTCAGCACGCTATACAACATTCAAAACTCCCTTTGGCCATTTCTGCACTTACAGACTGCCCTTTGGCATAGCGTCAGCAACAGAGCATTTTCAACAGAGGATGTCAATGATCCTGGAAGGGCTGAAGGGAGTAGTATGTCACGTGGCTGATGTCCTCATTTCATAAAGACTAGCACGAGCACAACACCAGATTCCATTCACCATTCGGCATCACACTTAACATGGAAAAGTGTGAGCTAGGCAGAAAGGAAGTGAAATTCCTGGGTCACATTTTATCTGCTGATGGAGTTCAACCAGACCTGGTTGAACCAGAAAACAAAGGCAGTCAAATCAATGAAAGAGCCATCGACTGCAAACAAGGTCCGCATTTTTTTCGGGATGGTTAATCAACTGCAAAAATTCATACCAGGGTTGGCAGAGATGGACAAGCCCCCGAGAGACCTCCTCTCAAAGAAAAATCAGTGGGTTTGGAGCTGCAAGCAACAAAAAGCATTTGACCAGCTGAAAAACGATCTCACATCACCTCTGGTGCTGACACTTTATGACCCCAATAAAGAGCTTAAACTGTTGTCAGATTCATCATCCTATGGGCTTGGCGCGGTCCTCCTACAGAAGGAAGGAGAGCAGTGGAAACCGGTTGCATACGCCTCTTGCTCAATGACAGAGACAGCAGAGGTACGCGAAGGTGGAGAAGGAGGCATTGGGACTGACATGGGGATGCAAGGGTTTTAGAGATTTTCTCATGGATTTTCTTCATCATTTCTCATTACTCCTGGTAAAGTGCTGCACACTGCTGACACGCTCTCACAGACAATGATGTAATGGAAGACACAAACATCTATGCGGATGAGCTAATCAACAGCATGCCCGCCAGTTTATCGTATATGGCACAAATTAGAGAACAACTGAAGTAAGCGAGTGTTTGCTCAGAGGCGTGGCCATATTGACAACCCCAGGTCTACCACGCAGGCAAAATAAGTAGGACCGTGTCTTTGAACAGTAAGACAAGCATTGGACTCTGGCATTGCCATTTTAAAGTACACTTAAGAGTGCTTGTTTTACCTTCCTACCTCTGCGGTTTTGTTATTTTAATTCTCTTGTTGGTGAGAATTAAGCCATTTTAAATTGTAATTTTACCCTTTCAGTTGTATATTTTTACCAAACGGCTGTCTTTTATTTTTTTTAATTTTAAGTGGCTGATTTTAACTTATTGCATCCTGTAAGACTGTGAGACTTTAAACATCATCCCCTGCATTGTGTTTTTTTACAGTGGACACAACAGTGGTTTACTGGTATTCTAGGAACTACACACTACTGTGTGATATAAATTTCATAGGCAAATTCATTCCAAACCTGAACCTGAGAAAGTTGTTGCATGATGGATATGAGTTCAAGTGGAGAGACATTCATGAAAAAGAGTGGTAAATGGATTGCATTTGTGTAGAGCTTTTCTGGTATTTACGACCACTCGATGTGCTTTTACACTACATGTCTCATTAACCCATTCACAGACTGGTGGCTGAGGCTACCGCACAAGGTGCCACCTGCTACTCAATAATCATTCACGCACACGCTCACACTCCAATGACCCAGCATCAGGAGCAATTTGGGGTTCAGTATCTTGCCCAAGGATACTTGGGCGCCGGGGATCGAACCGCTGACCTTCCAAATAGAGGATGACCTGCTCTTCTTCTGAGCCACAGCCGCCCTGCCTGGTCACAGCTGAAAACTACACTCACCACAGAGCCCGTGTTGGCGTACTTTAACCCATCCAAAAAAAAAACAAAGATATCAACGGACTCATCAAAAAATGATGTTGAAGCTGTGTTACTAGAAGTTGAAGGAGAGGACTGAAGGCCAATCGCCTACACATTCAGAATGAAGACTACAGCTGAAAATCGCAACACTCAAATTAAGAAAGAATATGTAGGACTTGTGTATGGATTTGAGAAATTTGACAGCTATGTCTATGGCCTACCACCATTTGTGACTGAGAGAGACCACAAGCCATTCATAACCTGCTATGTGTGTTATCAGATACATGAAGTCAGTATTTGCAAGAAATGGATTCCCCGTGGTTATCTATGGACCCTGCTACAGTTGCAAGGAGTTCCAGAGCTGAGGAGTATGATCCTAGACATGTGATTTCAAGCCCCCTGTGTGGCCAGTCAAATGGTTAAGCAGAGTGGACAAAGTCAAACCAATACTCAAAAAGGCAAAAGACAGTAACTCCAACCCTTATCTAGCTTTATTAAGTTATAGAGCCTCATCGCTGGAACATGGCAAGTCTCCTGCTGAGCCTCTTATGGGACATAGGTTACACGCCATTCTTGCCTAAACTGCTCAACACACGAAGTACAGGGAGGTGAGACAGAAACTGAAACATCTACAAAAGAGACAAAAAGCAAACTATGATAATTCATCAAGAAGTGTAGTGCCACTGGCTAGACATGACACATTGAGAGTAGAAGATTCCAACATCTGGAACAAGAAAGCTACTGTTCTGGAGGAGGTAGGTCCAAGATCCTACACTGTCAAAACAGAGGATGGTCCTATCCTGAGGAGGAAACATAGGAGTTTGCCTGAAACACAAGCGACACTGCAAGAGCACAAAGATGAAAAAGATCCTGCTGTCACTCCATCAGCTGATCCACTGCCACCTGTAACAAACAACAGTGGATCAGCTAAGCAGACACACACACTACCTGTGCTGAGAGGATCTGCAGATAGTGCTAAAGCTCCATAAAGACTGAATCTTTAAAACAAACAAAAATAACTGAAATTACACTGATACATTGAAACAACAAATATGCTTGTAAAACAAAATGAGAAGAAAAACTTTTTGTTGGAGCAAGTTGTTTGTGTTTTATGATACAAAGTTACAGCTTGAAGTTGCTAGATTGCAGTCTAAGGTTGCTTGATCAATGTGTCTGTGTTGAAGTTGAGTTGTAAATATTTCCATCCACAAGGTGGCAGCAAAGGATAGCGTTCTACATGTGAGCTACATATATTGCATGATGAGACTGAGAGTGAGTCATAGAGGAAGAACACATATAATGCTGCATATACATTATGGGCATGAGCAACAGCAAAAAGGTGTATTCATCAGTCTGTTGAACGAGTCAAAGGCATGCGTAATAGCTGAAAATCTAGGAGCACATAGGTTGGCCAGTTTTGTAGATTTTTTTTCTGGTGAATACTTCTGTAGATTCTGCATGGCTAAGAAATCAGAAATTCAGTCACTGACTGCTTGTATTTTTGAGTGTAGAACACTGGAACTTCATGAGGTCCATTTGAAGTCTGCACTGGAAACTGCCACTTTGTGCTGTGGAGTGAAAAGGTGTTGGTATTTGAGTAAGACTGTCACTGAGGACTACCCTCCAGGTATAGTACATGATCTGTTGGAGGGTTGAACACCTGTGGAGTTTGCTCATTGTATATCTCTTTTGATATTGAAAAATATTTCACTCTAGAAAAACTTAACAAGTTTCTTCCTGAATACAAGGTAAGATGAGCAAAACTAATTTAAAAATGGTAATTTTTGTACGTCCCCTTAAATCAAGAAAATATGTACCAAATCAAATTTGTCTCAAATCTCACTCAGTGGTTCCTTTTCCATAACAAGGCTGGAACCATTCAGTGCAACTTCTATCAAAGGAAAGAAGCTAGCAAACAAGCCCCAGATGTTTCAAAACTCTTAAAAGTGTGATACTGTAACTTTTCCTGAGAAAGAACTGTCTTGATGATAAAAACCATCCTGAGCCTGCTTGCTTCTTCAAAACAAAGACACAACCGCTGTGTTGCTGCTTTGACACAACCTCTTCTCTCCCAAACATCCTGGGGTGGCAGCCTGACATGAGTTATGCTCCTATTAAGATGATCCAAATTAAAAGTGAAGAAGGATGGTAGGGAAGAGAGTTCACTGTTGAGTGCAGAAAGAGAAGGGTGATAAGGATAACATTTCCTCTCCACCCAGTGCCTCATATATCTCTCCACTTGAGTGGAGCTGTGCTGAGCTTGATGCCACAGGCGCCTCTAAACCCTGTCCTCCCTCTCCTTTGGCACACTTTCCTTTGTTTCCTTTGTTTCTGTGGTCTGTCCTTGATTTTGTTATTCTCACTATTCGCCTATTGCTTTTCCCCTCTTTGTTACTTAGCAGGTCACATCCTGCATTCTGTAATTTTAGTTTTATCTCCTCATAGCTCTCGATGTGATGTTGTATCTTCAATATTGAAAATGAATGCAGACGAAGTTTAATTCTTTACAATAAAAACTGGAAGCAATGAGTTTCAAACAAATCAAATCGATATCCTGACTTACAGAGTTCTGTGAAAAAAAGAGTGCCCTCAGACTCACCCTGTAGTTGGAATGGGCTCTGTTGTTGGTGAATTGGCCCATAGGTGTGTGTTCAGTGTGTCCAGGCGAGTACAGGCCCTCTGAGGGACCAGTGGGTACATGGTGGAAGATGAACCAGAAACCTGTTTCCTAAGGGATCACACACAGACATATACATATTTTAAAAAGGCTGTTAATTAGTATAAATGTAGAACAACATGAAACCTATGCAAATGTGTAGTTTCCTAGTGTTTCCTAGTATTTTTGTTCGTACATAAGCCCACAAACACTCCGTAACACATGACTTTAACATTCTATGTGTCAGCCTGTCTGTTTTTGTGTTGTTCTGCCCAGGTATGCAAATGACAGCGGTTATTACATTGGCAAGGACTAATGAGATTGCATTCCACCCTATAAAACTTTGTAAAACCCCAGAAGTCCGATCATAATTAGCACTCTATCATAATGAAAGTGAGGCAGTGGCTGAGTCTGTTGTCTTCTTGATTCTAAATTTAATAGCAGTACTCAGCCATTAATCTGACCTGGCAATGCTGTAATGAGATAGACCTCCACCTGGAGAGAAATGAGGGGAGGAGGAAGGAAAGGCAGAGAGAGGCGGATGAGGAAAAAGGATGTTAGAAATTCACCTCTGAGCCTGCAGCAGCACAGTTGATGAGGTTGTTGTTGGGGTTGGCGATCCAGAAAGTTGAAGTTGCGCTGTATAGAAGAAGAAAAGAAAGAAGGAAGAAGAAAAAAAGTTCAGTTATTGGATTTTCAAAAAATATAATTTAGCAATGATGTAGTGGAAAGGGTGACCACTGCCTCTTAGAAGACAAAAACAGTAACTGAGTAAACTGAGTAAATTACTTTTCAGTTTTTGTTCTAACACCAGTGCTGCTGGGAGAAAATTGGGCTATGTCTTTTAATAGCATTTGGTGGGGATCACACATAGAACTCTTAGCAACTGAGAGTTGTGAGCTGGTTCAAAGTCATCACCTAAAAACCGTGCGTCATTTCACGTTGGAAGGAGTTTTCAGAATGAAAACTTCAGATTTAGAGACACAATTTTTAAGCCACATAAAGATGACTATTGTTATAAAGTATTCTAAATATGCATAAATGCTAACAACCTTATGCACATAAAAACCCATTACAAGTATGTTCAGAATTCATTATAGACATTGGCATCATGATGAGTTATGAGTATTTTTCTAAAGCATTATAAATATCTAGGGTTAGGGTTGGGATTGATAATAACTATGATTATACAGACCTACAGAGGCATTATAACACATTAGAAGTGTGTTCATAATGTGTTATAATGAATTATAGACATGGGCTTCATACAAAGTTCTACCATTCCTTCTCACACATTAATGTCGCTGACACTATAATCCAGTAGCCACACTGATTTAATGAGACGGGAGATCTCTCTGATTCTGCTTAGTGAGCAACTGATTTATCACAGAGTAAATTTCATTATTCAGAGCAACAAAGAAAACCATTACAAGCACTGATGTTGCTAGATGTACATCCTGCATCCCTGATGTATTCAAATCTGAGAGAATGCAGTGAAGTCACTAGTGATGACTCTGGGGGTCGCATCCTATTATTTTCCCAGATAATGCTACATCGAAAACAACAAATCCATGTTAAAGTTAATGATAGCTACAGTGGCATTGTGTGACTTTACTTTGACAGTATGTCTTATGTCACAGAAATGACTGAGAGTGTTTTGGATATTATTGTCGTACTGTTGCAGATATGTCCGTTTGTGTTTTGGTGCTGCTGCACAGATCTGACACCTGCCTACTCTGATCCCCAGCTCTCTAAAACTCTGTGTGCCAAGGTGTCAGTGGCAAAGCACGGAGGTCCCCTGGGACTGCTCCTCAACAATACCTAATTTTACAATAAGAAAATATCCGCAAAATCACAAATATGTAGGATATGCCACAGACATACCTGTAGTCATAGCAACGTCTGGTGTTATGGCAGATGCTGTATTTATTCATGATGATGATGACCCAATGATGCTTTACACTCCAGGAGCCCCGCCCAGTTTTTCCACATTGTGATAATGAGTGATTGATACTGTTGGTGACTCATATTACTGTTGACCCCATGGTTCTCTATTGTCCAGGAGCTGCATGTGTTAAAATATTATTTTCACCAGCGGCCAGCATTTATCTTCACCCTGTTTTGTTCATTGTCTCAATGGACGAAAGTTAAACATAAAAAACTCAAAGAAGAATAAGTATATTTCTCAAAATGTTAAATGATGACATTTATAAAGTAGCTTATTTAAATTAATATGGATCATCACATATCAGTGTCTAACATTTGCTTTACTTGAAAGTGGGTAGATGATTTTGGTGCTCTCTATACTCAACTCCTGATGTCGTATTTGTGTAATGTTTGTTACAAAGACTGTAAGTGAAAATACATACAGGGATAAGGGATTTCATTTGTTATATTTTCATATACAATTTCAACATGAATATAGCACCCTCTACCCTCTAAATTGCCCTGGGGCCCATTCAGATGACAGCCTGTGGATCCTGGGGACTCAGTATATTGAAAACCTACGAACATCATGGTAAAAGTTGTGGGAAAAAACATAAATAAATAAAGGGGTTATATCTGTGTTGTCTGACACCGGGGTGAAATTGGTATGATCATCATATGGACACATTTTAGTTTCAGTTTGCATTGACCACTTGGAATTGTATCAGCAGTTTCTGTGTTACATTTGTCCTGGGCCCCTTGCATCTTCGAATGAAGACGTTGATAAAAAAAAAAAAAAAAAAAAAAGAACGTTTGTTTTATCCTGAACACACATTTTCTTTGGCTCTGTGATTCCATGGAAATTGTAAGATCAAAGTTCGCAAAATTGTTAAAAGCTTTACTTTACACCTGCCTCATCTGAGTATGGATGTTTAGATGTCCTTTGAGAGGTGTCAAAGATCCCAGCCATGGGTCAGACTGTATGTGCAAGTCCTGTTTAACTGAATAAGCTTCAGACATATCGAGATGCATTTTTTTTTGTTACACCATTTAAGCACATTGAACACATGTATCTTACCTACAGTCTTGCCGTGGGTTGGCCACATATCCTGGGTAGGCTCCTTCAGTGATGTTGCGGCACATTTTGCTGTCTCTGTCTGAGGGGAGCAGGGTCCCAGCTCGCACCATCAGACCCAAACAGTGGTCAAACGTGTTCCTCTCTTCTGGACCATCCTCAGTGAAGTAACAGTGGCCTAGAGTGTCATACCCCACCACATCCTTTACCTGCATGGGAAATAGACATTGATTGAATTGAATTTTACCAAACACAGGCTGAGAGTATGTCACACTCTTGTCACAGATGTAATTAGAGAAAGAATTGCCCACAAAGACTGCAATCAGCTGTGAAAGTATCAACTTTCTAAAGCAAACGTCCTTGTCTTTCCATCACTTTTTGTTAGACACACCATTATTTAACATATTTAATCTTTAGCTCCTTCATCCATGTTATAAAAGCTGTCTCCCTGCCAAGTGACTGTGCACTGTGAGAAGGAAGACTGTTTTAGACTACCTGTCCTTCTAGGAGTCTGTGGGCACGGATCATGGGTGTATTGAGAGACTGGACACTGTGTTCTGTGAGGAGGAGGGTTACTGACTGAGCGCTTTGCTCATAATGTTTTCTGTGCTTCCATATTTTTTGGGTCCTTGGAGGATGAGCATTAGAGTCCTTCTGCTGCTAAACAGCCTAACTTCCTGCTCACTACCCACACAAGAATGGCATGAAATAATTGAGCAAGCATTTCACTGACATAAAGAAGGCCCTCACATTAAAACTAGGCTGTCTCTGCAGTAGGAAGGAAGAAGTACTTTTGAAATTATAATAAATAATAGTGAAACTTTATTTACATAGCATTTTTCCAAACAGTTACAAAGTGCTTTACAGGACAACAGAATACTATAAAAATTGGTGTTACATGATCAGAGACAACAAAGAAATTTTGCTTTTGCTCAAGAGGTAGAAAACCTACAACTATCAGAATGCTAATCAGAACAAATACCAGTTGCACTGGTGGGTGACATAATTTGGAATGGTCCATGTGAAACAAGGCAGGTGGCAGGATCTTGTGTCACAGTTAAGCAGTAAGCTGAATCATGTTTTTGAAAACATTTGAGAGAAATATGCAACTCCATGACATAATCTTGGTTTGTATTTGATCAGCACTGCTTAGTTTACAATTTGATTGGATTTCAGTCCAACTTTTACAGAGAGAGACAGAGGGACAAATCTGTCTCTATGAATGGACTGCACTTCAATTGTATAGCGATTTGCTAGTCTTCAGACCATTAAAAGCGTTTTCACACTACATGTCACATTTACTCATTTACACACACACATTCAAACATTGGTGCCTAAGGCTACCGTACATGATGCCACCTGCTACTCAGTAACCATTCGCACACACTCACACTCCAGTGACGCAGCATTTGCAGTAATTTAGGGTTCAGTATCTTGCCAAAGGATATTTCAATACGTTGCATGGAGGAGCCGGGTATCGAACCGCTGACCTTACAATAAGAGAATGACCCGTTCTACATCTGAGCTATAGCCACCCCAAGCTATGTGTATGAGCGCTGTACTCTTTGGCCAGATCCCCAAAATGATTCAGCAGCTTTGGCGGCTGTTAAACTTGTGCACCTCTGAGTTTTTATAGAGCTCAGAAAAATGTTTTCATTGCTTTAATTTGAACAGTTGTGTATTGTAATGAGTGGCGTGTGAACCCAAATGCAACGCAATCACAGGCAAGAAAGCTGGTAATGACCTGTATTTATTTATGGTCATGCAGGAACAAGGATAAACAGGTGAGCAGTAACACAGTTCAGTTTCAATTTAGGGCTGGAGCCTTCAGAGTCTTTGGGCTGGTTTATGGGCTTGACCTGAACAGGCCAAACAGGGGCACAGGCATAAACAGTTCAAACATAAGGCGCACATACTCACATAGCAGTTCAATGGAAAGCAGAGGCACTGTGAGGAAAGCAGGCAGGAGGCTAGAGCCATTAGGTCCAGAACCAGGTGAGCAACTGCCGAGGCAGATGAACCAGAGAGGAACAGACAGAACGTAGGTCGGGTCCAGGCAGAGTTGGACAGCCAGCGGGTACGTTTGCACACACAGAGACATTGTCAGAGTCTCTGATCCACAGGAAATTACAAGTAAGCAGATGGAAAAACTCACACTGTAGAGCCGTTGTCGGAAGACACCAAACAGCCAAGAGGAGAGGCAGACAAAAACCAGGAAGACTGAAGTAGAACCCATAGTTGGGAACAGAAGGCTGAGGTAATTTGCGGGATTAGGACAAGGCAGACAGGTCAGAGGCAGGGGAGGTTGACAATGGGAGATTAGTCCAAAGGTGAGTGCTGGAAAGTCTTGCAGGAGAAGACAAAGAACATTCTGGTAATGAGTCTGTGGACAGGGCAGGCTTATGTACTGGCTTGATTGGTGATGAGATTCAGCTGGAAGCCCAGGAGAGAGTGGTGATCTGATGAGGTAGAGGATGAGCGGTAGAGGATGATGAGGGATCCCTCAGGTGGGAGTGGCTGGGCGGTGGGGTAAGGTGGAGGCAGGGTGAGTGGAAAATTACTAAGGCACAGGTGAAGAGAGGAGTAGTCTGTGACATGTTTAACCTCGGGGAGTCACTGCAGCCAGCCGAGACAGAGTCTTTATCATTAAACGACTAAGACATGATGTGGTAATCGGTGAGCTTTTAAATGTGCTTGTAGGTTGATTTTGCTACCTACAGACAGAACCGGGCCAGTTGTTTCAACAACAATGGAATCTTTTGTATTTCCATCTTTGGAGTGACACTGTGGAATAGTCTGAACAGGGAACTCCAAGAATGTCCAAACAATATCCAGTTTAAACAAGAGGATTTAAAAAAAAACGATCTTCAAAAAAATAATAAAATAAAATGAAGCTTAACACTCCCATAGAAGGAGAAGTGATTAATTAATGTATGATGGTAAATATATATGAATGTGCCCTCATACAAATATAATGGCAAGCATAACGTAACTAACATGTTAGGATAAAAGCAAGCCAAGTAGACACATAAATCTGAAAAAAAATTGCAAAATAATAAGTAGGGATATTGGCATCTAACATTTAAACAGTATATACAAAAACACTTGCAGATTGTGCTCCATGGAGAGCAAAACAAAGCAGATGGAAGAGGGTTGTGAGACACGTCTTCCACCTGCGTTGTATCGGACGAAATGGTGGATTCATGCCTGATAACTTTATAAACTAACTGAGCTGCACCTGAACAAGGCCAGCAGATAGCACTAAACTACACAAAATACAAGAGATATACTGTGCACAACTGAATTTACTAGTTATGTGAGTGACATGTAGAAGAGGCAGAATACTTCCCACCTGATATTTCTAAGATGTCAAACTAACAAGAACCCCAAAATTATGAGAGAAAGGTGTGATGTAGAGTAAGTGTTTCACTTCAGTCACTTATAAGCATCCTTAAATACAAGAAGGATAACTTCTGAAATTGGTCTGAGGAACAATCTTGCTGTACCATCTTTGATGACCTTTACTTCGATCTTCATACTTTTCCATCATCACTGGAACGAGTATTTATGAACAGGCCAGCAGTTTCTCTTGGCCTGTTTGTCTTGCAGTAGGACAGCATCACCTTCCTGCATGTTTCGCCTTACATTCTCTATTTGCGGAGTCCTTGCACACCAGTGACATATTCCTGTTTCAAACATTCCCAGAAGGTCTTTGCCAGGCTGTGGACTTTTTGTAACTGATGTCTGAAGAGGTCTTTGTCACTGAACATGCCTCTAGTACTTCAATATGTATTGCCCTTGAGGTCATACATGTAAAGATGACTGCCCACCACTTGTTCTGTACGTCGTTCTGTGTAGGCAATCAGGTCTGCCATCCTTTGTTCATTTTTTCCACGTAACTTGTGACAGGTCACGCAGTTAAGGATTCTGCTGCTGATAGATCGCTTTCCTTCAATGACCCAAAACTTGGCAGCTCATACTGCTCCTTCTGTAAGGTGCCAGCCTTAGCGATGAACCTGCTCATGAAAATGTCTGATTAGCAGTGTGGTAATGTGTTGTTTGCTGGGAACAAGTACAGGATAGGTTTCATCAGATGTGATTTCTAATTTTGTAAGACGACCCCCAACTCTGAGGAAGCCATGCAAAGTCCATGACAAGGCAGAGTCTGCTGAGAGGGCTTTGCTTGGGAGCAGGCTTTCCAGCTTGAATGCAACTTATCTCTTCATCATAGACTTCTCTGATTGAGTTCAAAGGTGTCCGCAGGCCACTGACTGTCTTGCATGTAAGTGAGGAAAGCAGCTCCAGTTAACCAAGACAAGAGAGCCAGCTACTGGCAAAGTCAGCTGGGTTCAGATCAGTGGGAACATAATTCCATTGGCTCAATTGTGTAGACCGCCTGATGTGCTCGACTCAGGTATGCACATAAACATAGAATCGTCTTGACTCATTGGATATGTAGCCAAGCACCACTTCACTATCAGAGAAGAACTTGACCTCATCCACTTAAGCTTAAGCAAACTTCTCTAAAATGACATCTACTAATTTGACTGCCTGCACAGCTGCTCAAGCCTGGGAAATTTGAGAACAGGTTTCGGGGCCAGTTTTACCTTGCAAAAAAGAAATCCTACTTCACTCTCTCCCTCTGCATTTGTTGGAGATATGCAACAGCTGTTACTGCTTTGGTGGACATGTCGCAGAAGATACACATCTCTTTCTTCCGAGGAAGTGAAGCATACATCCTGGGAATCTTTAGTCCCTGAAGATCCTGGAGCAAGTTCTTCCAGTTTAGCTACTCTTCCTGTAGCCTATTTACTGGCATCAATGGTAAGTTCTTACAGAATTGCGCGGCCCTGAATGCTGACCAGTGCAGCAAATCCTAGGGGGTCAAACAAGCTGTTGACAGACGACAGCATGCTTCATCGTGTGAAGGGCCTTTCTCTATCCGCTGCACGAAAGTTAAGTGTGCCTGTAGACAGATCACATGAGACCTGGACTGTGTTGAAAAGAAGGGGAATCTCAACCGATGTCAAGCTCTTGTAGGCCTTTAGCAAGGTCTTCCACCGGGAAGGCTCTCATGACTTTGGGGTTGTTGGATGCTATTATGTGAAGTCTGAGGACTGACATAGCCAACATATCTTGCATTCTCTTCAACACATCAACTGTTTTCTTTGTGCGGAAATGATTTTAATAGGTCATCCACGTATAAGTGACGTACCACAAAATGACTTGCTTCAGTGCCAAATTCCTTCTCTTCCTGGCAGTCCTCTTTAACCCACAGGTGGCCACTGTGGGTGAGGGACAGCTGGGTGGACTTTCATGCAAAACTCTACTACTCCTCCATCAAGCTTATGGTCACAAAACCACAAGAATCAAAGGTAGTCACCATGATCTTCTCTGACTACGAAGTTGTGGAACATCTGCTGAATGTCAGATATTATCACAACTGGTTCTCTCCTAAAGAGAACAAGAACCCCAATCAGACTATTTTTGAGATCTTGACGCCAAAGCTGCACATTGTATAGTGTTATGTGTTGCACTGCGCACTTGAGTCAAGCCCAACTCTGCTCTGCCCCAGTTTTTGGGGTATTTAGATCCCAAAGACAAGTACCAGCTCTCTTGGTCATTATTCAATGTAGGCACAGGCTCGGCATGCCTATTGCTGAATATTTTCATCATGAAATCCACAGAGTGGTCCTTTTTCTCTGTTTTTTTCAAGAGTTTCAGTGAGTTACACTGCTTGGCACGGGAGCTGACACTGTAACACAGCTGCTTCAGGACCTATTTCAGGATGTCTTTCAGACAGCAGAAATACTGCTGCAGCAGCTGGCTCCAAGGCTGAAGAGGCTGAGGGGCACTTTCAGAGAGCTGATTGAGCCAGAGCAGGGGTTAGCCGTATGTCTGAGGTTAGACCATACTTTGTTTTTAAATGTTTCATTTGAGTAAAGTCCTATTTGTTTGTTAATAGCTCCAGCTGGGCGCGGGGCGCATTTGGTTCATTCATATTACTGGACAGGCGTTGGATGCCAGTTGCCTATCTTGATCTTTTAATGAGGTTCATTTTTGTTATACTGTCCTTCATATGCAGATAAAAGGGATGTACAATTCAGTACAATTCCCTCAGTTTCTGTTAATTTCTTTTGGTTGGATGACTATGAGAAATTTGAGTTATGTTTTTGGAACTGTTGTTATGGCCGAGTTAGTTTGTTGTGGCTGGGATAGAAGGAAGAGTATTATGTTTGGTGACTGAACAATAAGATAAGTTTTTTAGACTGATCTCTGCAACAATATTGTAATGGTGTCCATTAGGGTTGGATGCTTTTTAGTGTGCATGACACAGACTATAGAAATCAATCAATGCATCAATACATCACCTCACAACATAACAAAAACCTAAACTCAAACTAAGATTCTCAACTGACCAGCAGTCCATTGGAGCTGTGGATGGTTACACAGCGGGAAAAGGAGTGGTGGATGGATAGATCGCTGATAGTAGTTGGGGGGTCGTAGTTTCCCCTCTCATCCACATCACCATTCATATGGAAATGGATAGGATAATGTCCCATTGTCTGCTGACCCATGTGCTGTAGCTCAACCCCTGATATATGAACTGCCTTGAAGCCTCGCTCGACCTAAAAATGACAAATGACAGGGGATACATGTCAGTCACTCCTACAGGGTAATCAGGTTATTGCATCATATAAGAAAACATAACATCTATAATTGTAATCATTGGGTAGAACAAAAAGGGATACTGAAATGCAGGGATGTGAAGCTATTTAACAGCAGGTGTCTGTGAATAAAAGATATCAAATTAAAAGAAAGAAAGGGGGGTGAAGGCGAAAGGAGGGATGTAGAGAGAAGAGTTGCACAAAGTATATATAAAAAGATCAAGGGCAAGGGTGAAATGAGAGACAGAAGAGAACACATACAAAGAAGCAAAGGTGGCAGTTGGGGGGGGGGGGGGATGTTTATTCCTACTGGGACTACAGTCCAATGACATGATGGTTAATACCATCACTATACTACTGTGACAAGTTACTTGTGGTTCCTAAAGTGTTGACATTCCATGTGCCTTACAGCCTGAGTTTCAGCCTTTTCCTGCTGCCCGGCTGATAATTTACCTGTCCTAAACATCTAACCATGCAGCTCCATGTAGTTTTTTTCGCAGTGCCAGGTCTGGCTCTTGGAAAAGGCACCAGTTTCCCAGAGCAGGTCATTACTCAGTCCTTGTTCCCAGGCATCATTGGATGATCCCTAGCAGAAATCACCTGGTTCTGCTCTGGAAATGGCATGGTAAGTAAGTTGGATGTACCTTCAAATGTCCGCCAAAAGTGTCGAAGTTGAAGAATTTGCAGGCCTCATTGCCATAGCAGCCAGGCTCCATTTCACCATGGACCAGGATGTTACGGCTTAGCAGGCCCACCTCTGCCCTCATATCCACTCCGTCCACTTCCTCACCCATATGGATAAAGCGGGCCGTACCTGCGCACGCACACACACATAGACACACACACACACACACACACACACACACACACACACACACACACCTCAGCTGAAGGGCTCAACAGTTAAACATTACAAAACATACAATACAGAGACTGTTAAGCACTTATCTACTTATAGTGACAGTGTGGTCTATGTGGTCTAAATAGGTATGCCCCTTGAAAGTCATTTTTTAAACATAGTTTAAAAAATGAAATTAAAATTTGTCCTTGATCTTGCTAAATCTTTGGAGTTAAAGGATAAGTTGATTAAAATCACCAGCTACTATAAAAATTCCATCTGGTTGCTCAGGCATGTTGCTGCTGGTGACATCATCATCAGGCTCTACTTTCTATGGAAACTTAGGAAGGCTAAATTCCAGAGCAGGATCCTGGTTAACTTCTACAGAGGAGCAATAGAAAGCACACTGACTGGAAACATCATGAACTGGCATGGTTCATGCACGGCCCAGGACAGAAGGGCTCTACAGCAGGTGATTAAAACTGCTCAGAACATCACTGGTTCCCATCTACAGAGCATCAGTGACATTGGTGAAGTGAGGTGTCTGCACAGAGACCGGAGGATTCTGAATGACAGCAGCCACACCAGCCACAGTCTGTTTACCCTGCTGCCATCTGGGAAAAGATATAGAAGTGTCAGCTGCTGAACCATCAGACTACTTCTCCTTTGATGCCAAAAGATGTAGCAGGAGTCAGGGACAATTTTTATTTTTAATTTTTAATTTAACTAAGTTTAAAAAATTACAAATAAATCAACCTTGTACTTTGACAGACTTAAGGGAATGATTGGGATTCCCTTAACAGTTGAAGATGTTAAGGAAACCCTTTCAGCTTCCGACAGTGATGCTGCCATCATGATTGAGGAAGAGATTGCCCTGCGTCACCTGTAAGATGTGCCCAATGCCTTTATGAACCTAATGGGGCTATTGTTTACGCTGAACCTTGACTATCCAAAGGGCTTGAAATACACCATTTAGGTAATACAACACATGTTCGTGGGATTTGGGATTGAGGATGGATGCACTGCTAGGGTCCATTCTTTGAAAAACAAGCTTCTCAGTTAGAGGATGGCCCAGGAATATGTTTTAGCATTTATCCTGTGTCCATTGTTTAATGTAGTAAGACAAAAAGACATGCATAACTCTTCTGTGGTTCTGACTGACTGATCTGTATTAATTTTTGGAGGAAAAATGTCTCTAAAAAGACACTGCATTTTTTGTGTAGGAGCAAACCTGAGCAGGGTGAACATTTGAGTAATGTTTGTAGCATGTTGATGTGTGGACTGCTGTTTCTCTTTGGAGTAAATTTGTCTGCAATACACCATCCATGTTATGGTGTTTTGTTTCTTTTTGGAGTATGTTTTCCACTTTCGGACTATTTTCCATTAGGCCGGGCAGAAATATGTCTGTAAGATACTATTTTATGTTTAGCAAACCTGAAAGGGCTACAGTGCATCATAAAAGCCATACATGCACATACACTCAATCACAACACACATGCATGAAGTAAACCTATTTACATAGTTATTGCATGCCCTAAAATAAATATTATGGAGTAATGCCTCAAGTAATAATCAAATGATACAACAGTTAGTTCCGACCAAGCAATTTGATTGGTGGAGAGGCATTCCATGAGTGCTGATATAGGAGTACAACATCAGTTGGACTGTTAACTTTTAACTCTGCATGTATCACTCTGCTTCACAGCTGTTCAAAATTAGTTAATTAGTGTGAGAGTGACAGTGGGATATGTTTATAGCATGGTGTAAGCATAGGTTTTTCCCACATTGACCTTCATCGACTTTAAATTGATTCCGCATCCAAGCCATCAACATGCCTGTTAGACCCCATCACAACTAGGCTATTTTAGGAAGTTTTACCCTTAATTGACAACTCTTTGTTAGATATTATCAATGTGTCTTTATTAACAGGCTATGTACCACAGTCCCTTAAAGTAGCTGTCATTAAACCTGTTCTAAAGAAGCCCACTCTCGATCCAAACGTTTTAGCAAACTATAGACCAATAATGTAACTCCCCTTTATTTCTAAAATCTTTGAGAAAATGGTTACTAATCAACTTTGTGACTTTCTCAAAGATAATAGTTTATTTGATGACTTTCAGTCAGGATTCAAAGTTCATCATAGTACAGAGACGGCACTAGTAACAATTACTAATGACTTGTTGATTGCCTCTGACAAAGGACTGGTCCCTGTATTGATCCTATTAGATCTCAGTGCCGCATTTGACACCACTGACCATCAAATCTTACTGCACAGACTAGAACACTTAATTGGCCTTAAAGGAACAGCACTAAGCTGGTTTAAATCACACTTATCAGATCGTTCCCAGTTTGTTTATATTAATGATCAATTCTCCATGCATACTAAGGTCTGCTTCAGATTGCCACTAGGTTCTGTGCTTGGACCAATCCTTTTCACTTTATATATGCTTCCCCTAGGCAACATTATTCGAAATCATGCTGTAGATTTCCATTGTTATGCTGACGATACGCAATTATATCTATCTATGAAACCAGATGAAACTGATCAGTTATCTAGACTTCAAGCATGTCTTAAGGACATAAAAGCCTGGATGAGCTGCAACTTCTACTAGCCTTCAGTTATCATGCTTCTCTAAATGGAACCATCTTCAAATTTTGGTCCGGGAGGCAGACACTGTTCCCACTTTTAAGGCACCCCATGACCTTCCTCTTTGATAAAGCGTATAATTAGTTAGGATGACATAGGTTTAATCTGCCAGGGGGACTTTCTAAGATACGCTGAGCTCATTTTTCCTTCTCTTGCTCCCTCCATTTGCAAACACTCATGTCTGTTTACTGCATTACGCTAACTCCGTTGCCTCTCCGAAGCATTTGTGCTCCCTTGTTTACTAGTTTTCCCGGATCCTGGCTGCAATCTTGCCTGCGCCTGATCGTGGTGACGGCTGTGCTGATGCTGTGATCCTGCCTTTGGTCATGCTCATGCTGTGACTGCACTGATACTGTACCTCCGGCTTACCGTGATTGTGGTCTTGGTTTTACCATTGCTGTGGTCCTGTCTGAAGCTGCATCTGTGTTGTGCTCATTGTGCTGATGCAATGATCCTGCTTGACGCAACCTTCTACTGCCATTATTATGTATCATGCCTCCACTATCAATACACGCATGGGACTCCTATCATCTCACAAATATTTGCACGTAACATCACATGCTATCATAAAGTGCATTTAGTAATTTTACTTGTTACTATTGTAATATGACATGCTATTGTTACCGCTGTCGCTGTGCATCTCTCCCCCTCTCTCCCTCCCTCCCTCTCTCTTCCCAGCTCTCTTTCTCTTTCTTTTTTGTCATTATTGTAATTTAATTGTTAATTATGACATCCATTGCATATCTGTCTATCCTGGAAGAGGGATCCCTCCTCAGCCGCTCTTCCTGAGGTTTCTTCCATTTTTTTTCCCCCATTACAGGTTTTTTGGGGGGAATTTTTCCTTAGGCGATGTGAGAGTCTAAGGACAGAGGGATGTCATATGCCGTAAAGCCCTCTGAGACAAACTGTGTTTTGTGATAATGGGCTTTATAAATAAATTTAATTGATTGAATTGATTGAATTGAATTGAATTGAATTTAACTAAATAGGTTCAAACAGCTAGTTGGCGTTGTTCACGTAGCTGTCAGTTGGTCAGGTTGAGGGAGACTGTACATCCATTGGAGTTACTAAAAGTTATGAGGGAAGCCCAGGAGGGGGCAGCTGTGACAGACGGGTTTCGGTAAACTGCCGTTCAAATCAGTAAATCAGCCGTCACAGATGTTAATAGGATGTGCTGTGAGACAGGCACACACTTGTCTGACACTATCCGCAGCCTGAGACTCAAGGTGGGTGGAGATCACGGCAGTGAGTGGACACACGCTGGAGCGACGAACTGTCTGATCAAACTAACTCATCTGACTCACACAAACGGTCTGTTAACAGACAGATTAATGTTCATGATACTAAGCAGCTGGTCTGCGCATAACATGAAGACCGAGCTAACACTGATTAGCAAGCAGCGTGCAGGAAAATGTTAGCGTGTTGCTTGGCAGCTGTCACGTCCAGCCGTTGTGGAACCATTTGTGTTGGCGGAGCCAAAAAAAATCATTTATTAAACAAACAAATCTGTTGTCACTCAAAAAAAAGATGCTTGCAGCCTCGTGCCTACGACCGAATCACAGCTGTGATAATATACAAGCACAACATCACTCCCTCTTGTGTGATATTGCTTGAGTATTGCACATCTTTAAATATTGCACTATAGGTAAATGGGGGGGGGGGGGGGGGGGTTCTAGTGCTGTGTGTGAGTTTTTGGTGGGGTGTTTTGTTAAGGAGCCTGATGGAGGTAGGCACGAATGAAATCTTATAGTCTGTCCATAGCAGGGGTAAGTGGGGGTGCATTGTCCATCTTTATTGACAGTCTATGGAGCTAACTGGTGTAACCCTCTGCTGATGTGACACACTCACAGAGTTGCATAGAGCGGAATAAGCATTCAGGGCATGGAGTGGAAATGCTACAGGCACCATTCTTGAGATGACGAGTCAGTGTACCATCAAACTGATATTAAAGCTGTTATTTTAAAGTCCAAAAATATTTCTTACTTTGACTAATGTGTAACTGGATGTTAGCAGACTTACTTTTGAAAGGGGTCATCATAGTGTGCTGACTGGTTTGTTATTTATTAGTTGGGGATGATCTATTGTCAGTGAATGTTTTCAGACCTAAATCTCATGGTGAAAACTAATATGGAAAGATGCAGTTGGGCTTTGTATCACTAGGTAAATGTCAGGATAGATAGGATAATTCTACATTCTTCAACACTGCTCTCGGCCATTTATCCACTCCATACCATTTATTTTCTACACTCAGCATCATTTATGCCATTTAGAACTTTCAGAAGTTCAACATGGAAAAACTCAGGTCTAAGTTATTGGACTCATACTGATAAATAGCCCTGGGCTATCTGTGTCTGTGTCTCTCAGAGCCATCTCCCAGCTCTCAGCTGCCAACTACAAAAACAATGCTGCCTCCCTGTTTGTGCATAACCGTAGGGGCTAGGGAATAGACTTGATTATCACTGCTTGTTCAGAAATGCTGCAGTAAAGTGGCACACAGGCAGGGATTAATGCAGTGGATTACAGTTAGGATTAGATTGACAGGAGCCTCAGGCCCACAAAAATAGGATTTCCACTCTGGATGGCCAAGCACTGTTTGTGACTTCAGAGCACTGAGAACAAAACTAAGGAAGGCTAGGGGCTATATGGACTGATCTTGTGATGCAGCTGAGCAGGAGAATAACGCCAGCAGCTCAGGCAGAGATTTTAAATTAAATCCTGGACTCTTAAATCAACGGCAGAATGCAAACTTGACTTGACTTATGTGTGAATCTGAGGCCAGAAGCAACAGCTATGAGAAGACACGTCATGTCATGTTATTGCTGAGTTTTAGCTGCTGCAGGCACTAAGAGTTTTTCCAAGAGCCAAAGACAAAGGCCATTTGAATCATACAGAAGAACACTGAGGGCTGACAAGGCTGCAGCATCTAAGAAAGAAAACAAGTGTCTGAAAATGTATGTGTCCACACTAGCGTGCATGTCAGTGTGTTAATTTGAGTTAGCATGAATGATCACAGGCAGGAACACACATAACTCTAGGATGCAGGCTGAGACTTTCCCTTGGCCCACCAAATCCTCCACTGACTCCCACACACTGCTCTAAACTGTCTCAACCTGGCACATAAACACTCAGTGTTTATGTGCACTCAGTGTTTATGTGCATACACGCACACGCATGCACGCACATACATACACACTCTCGCTAAGAGAAGACACCAGCAGAGATGAGAGAGACCTCAACAGCAACAGCACCAAAGATATGGGGCAGACAATTCAAAATGTCACAGGCTACAAAAGCAGGAGCACCCCTATACGTGAGACCAAGCTGCACACATTTTACGGCCGCTTTGACCTCCTCAATAATAACTCAGCTGTGAAGTCTACTCCCCCTCCAGAGGACCGGCCACTCTCAGTGACCACAGCAGATGTGAGAAAACGACTGCTGAGAGTGAATATAAACAAGTCCGTCGGCCCAGACAACATTCCTGGATGCGTATTAAAAGCTTGTGCTGATCAGCTTGGTAATGTTATAACTGACATATTTAGCATCTCACTCTCACAAGAGACTGTTCCCTCCTGCCTCAAGACAGCCATCATCATTCCTGTACCTAAAAAGTCTGCTGTGTCTCGTCTGAATGACTGCCACCCTGTGGCTCGTACCTCCATCCTGATGAAGTGCTTTGAGAAACTAGTTCTCCAGCACATCAAAGATAGCATCCCTGCCAGCCTGGACCCTCAACCAGTATGCTTTCAGAACCAACAGATCCACAGAGGACACCATATCTACTACTCTTCATTTGGGGAGGAGTGGGGGCTTCCTGATGCTGTGTGTGAGTGTTGAGGTGAGTGTTAAGGAGCCTGATGGAGGTGGCATGAATGAATTCTTATAGTCTGTCCATAGCAGCAGCTGATGTTAAAGTTAATTTTAAGGTCCAAAACTATTTCATGATGTTGATTTAAAGTGTGGTTACCCACATACTTTGAATAATGTTTTGCTGGATGTTCGTGGACTTACTTTTGAAAGGGGTCATCATAGTGTGCTGATTGGTTTGTTATTTATTAGTTGGGGATGATCCATTGTCAGTGAATGTTTTCAGACCTAAATCTCATGGTGAAAACTGATATGGAAAGATGCAGTCCGGCTTTGTGACGGTGTGTGCTCAGCCCCGTCCTGTTCATGCTGTACACCCATGACTGCACTCCCAGTCATCAGGAGAACTATTTTGTGAAGCATGTGGACGACACCACCATCATTGGCCGTATTACAAAAACAATCAGAGTTCATAGGGAGGAAATCAACAATCTTGCAGAGCGGTGCACGGACAACAACCTACTGCTCAACGTCAGTAAAACCAAAGAGCTGATTGTTGATTTTAGAAAGAAGGAGGCAAAGACACACACCCCTGTCTACATCAGCCGAGCTGAGGTGGAGCAGGTGAACAGCTATAGGTTCCTTGGAATCACTATCACTGAGAACCTATCTTGGTCATCACACATCACCACCCAGGATAAAAAAGCATAGAAAAGGCCCTGCTTTCTATGGAAACTTAGGAAGGCTAAATTTCAGAGCAAGATCCTGGTAAACTTCCACAGAGGAGCAATAGAAAGTATACTGACTGGAAACATCACAAACTGGCATGGTTCGTGCACAGCTCAGGATAGGAGGGCTCTACAGCGGGTGATTAAAACTGCCCAGAACATCACTGGTTCCCATCTACAGAGCATCAGTGACACTGGTGAAGTGAGGTGTCTGCACAATGACCGGAGGATATTGAAAGACATCACCCATCCCAGCCACAGTCTGTTCACCCTGCTGCCATCTAGAAAAAGATACAGAAGTATCCACTGCAGAACCACCAGACTGCAGAGCAGCTTCTTTCCCCAGGCTGTGAGACAACTCCTGCTTCGACGCCAAAAGAAGTAGCAGGATTTAGGGACAATTTCATTTTTTTCTTAAGCTACATTTTAAAAAAAGACAAATAAATCTACTTTGTACCTCATTTTAAGGATTATAGCTTTTCTCAAGACTTAGTGGCCATTTCAGATCACATTTTGATTGACACCTCCTTCCATCCCTCCTTTGTCAACTTTCTCTCGTCTCCACGACAGCCATGGAGCAAAGCAGAGTCAACGTGGTACAGCCCCATCTGTTCCAGTCATGTGATTGCTGGTATTCGGAAATCCAATCTAATACTCTAAACTAAAATGAGAGCTGTTGTTGGGAGCCACAGAGCATTCTATTTCTCCATGAATTAACCAACGGTTAAATTCATTACACATTCGTTCCATTTGGTGCTTTGCTGCTCCTTCTCCCCAGACAGAGTGTGCAGAGTGTGCTCTGACACTCTGAGACTGCTTTGCTCTGGATAACCGAATGGTTTATTCCAACAGCTCTCCCAAATTTACGAGCAGCCCAGTTTGTGCCAGAGTGCACTCCAAGTCCAAATGCACCCTCTGAACTTTCAGAATCAGAACTTTTTTCACTCTTCTGGACTCCTTTTCTACATCCTCTCATGTCCGGCTAAGGGCAGACTGAACGTTACAGTGTCTCACTGTTCCCTTTTAAGGTATATATTAGTGGTATTACAAGACAGAGAAGCATTTGCTAGCTGGTTAGCATGCTAATTACAGTAGATATCTTTGCAACAGTATATATTGTAGTCTGTAGACTGTTACTTCTTCACATCTGTTGATAATGTTAATCCATTTTTGGGGGTGTTTTGAACAAAAATTCTGGCCATACACACCAGTGTGCACATTACACATATGGTTTTGGGGAATGATCCATAAAGCCAGTGGTCATTTCAAGGTCTAGTGCCAGCAAGAAAAATATGAGAAAGAGACTCTCCCTTACAACAACAGTTACAGTTATTAAAGGAAGCTCTCCAGTGAAAGCAGCCTGCTTTACATCTCTGGACCAGACTTTAAGCTGTTAGGTAAATGCCTGGTTAGTCTGAGACTCAGTGTGATGCAATGAGTTTAACTGCACTGATAGTAGAGAAATGTTTTCCAAGCAACAGAACCTTCCTCTCCATCCGTACATGGTGTAGGTTGTTGGTTCCCTCACCTTGGACTTTGATCTGGTTTGACGTGCAGGTAGGGCAAGGCAACAAGATGAACTCTTCAGCCTGGTGCATGGAGTAGTCGGTACTGGCCACCACTATCCTATCCCCAGCTCCCCAGCCCTCTGGTTGGTCAGCCAGCTCCAGGATGCTGCTGTTCGACAACATGTCAATGGAAATTGAGGCCTGTGGACGAACTAGAAGAGGAGACAATGAGAGTGAGACCCTGCAAAATGCAGCAAAGCTGACATACTGCTACATCCTCACAGGATTACACATTCACACGAAGGAACACTAGTCTACATTGGAAAGGTCAAACTCCACCTATGCCCACAATGCATGTGTGTAGGGCTGGGAGATTATTCTGATTTTATTTCCAATCCCTATTTTGGCTTTTAAAACAAGATCATTTATATGAAACCACTTTGTGCCACATGACGAGTCTACCAGTCAGTTGGTCCCGTTTTATTTTGTAAATCAAGTGCACCCTTGCTAGTGAGTGTCCTTGGCCCATCCCCCAAAAAATCCAAACAGATGTATCAGCGCAAGGTAAAAACAGTGTTGCCAACTTGGTGACTCCATTGCTATTTTTAGCAACCATCAGGGTAAGCAAGAAATCCAATCAGGTATATTGTGTTGTATTTCATTCCCGTGCATGCTACACAGGACAGTACACCACTCCTCTGCTGAGTCTCTCTGATCTCTCCCTCCCTTGGAGACCGGGTGAGCGGCAGGGAGGACACCCCGACTGAAGCCGTGACCACACAGAGACGGAACCGATCTATTTCTTTTTCGTTTTAAAAAAGGTTTTCTGTAAACACGGAATCATCTCAAGAAATGTGTATGTCCACACAAAACCACTGAAAATGTTGTGGTATATATGCCAGACCTGTAAGTGGCGCTGTAACGCTGCCACAGAAATACACCAAAAACAGAGAATAAGACATGGAGCATGAGCATAAAACTCATGCAATGTAAACAAACACATGAAGAAAAAGATGGTGGAGAATATGAATCAAACTAGAAAGGAGACGTTTGTGTGGAGCAGAAGATTTTGCTGTAAAATCCATATCACGCTCAGTAGCTTCTGCAGCACGAATGCAACACTGTAATCCACCATTGTTGTTGTTGTTGTTGTTGTTGTTGTTGGCAGGGTTAGCGCATGCGGATTAAGGGAGAGGTGGGTCTATGGCGTCATCGGTTCAGGAAAGATGCGTATGGGTTGTAAACATGGAAATGCAAGGGTGGCGTCTTCAGATTTGTTCAATCACGGACCTGGTTTCAAGAATTTGTGTATTCAGGCTCCCAAAACGCTGGTTCTGTGTGGACGTAATGTCCATATGATAAAAAACTTTTGCAGATACACCTAAACTTGTCTCTGTATGGACATAGCTTCACTGAGAATTGTGTGTTATCGATGCTCCCATGTGGAAAGGCAGATAAGAAAACTGATACTACTCGGTTCTAAACTCAAACTAACCAGCAGCAGAACACCAGAGACTCTTTGTGTTCTGTGACTTTTTCTATCAGTTGAGTCTGGTGGGTTTAAGGAGAGCATAACATAAGGGCATCAGTTTCCTGTTGTAAAGGGCTGTTTGACAGCAAGGTAAAACATTAAAAAAGTCTAAATTTAGCATATAGATGTTTATGTGGTACTTTTTTATGTGGCTAGAAAACATTCTGCCCCTGTCCACAGTCGCCAGAAACACTAATTTTACCTCACAGCTCTCGTGCCATTCATATGTTTTGTAAAGGATATAGCTGTTGGATGTACTGTAATTCACCAAAGTTCCAAAATGCTTCCATTTCTGTCAAGAGCAACACTTCACCTCACCATTATTCCCTCTCTCCTCTCTCTCTCTCTTTTCATATGTACACCTAAAAATGTCATAGCTTGATGTGGAGGATCACTGACTGACCATCACCATGTGACAACTTTGAAGTGAGATCAGGTTGACTTGACAGTGCTCAGAGGCTCTCTACAGAGGAATCCATCCTTATCAGATGCCCATACCACTACAACCGCCTCCTATGAATGCAAAGCATTACTGGTTCTCCTCACAGTGTCTTGTTGTTGTTTGAGCTCCTCACCCTGTGCCTTAGAGTAAGCCCACACACTGCGAGGAAATCCAAGTTCACTGCTTGTATTCACAATCTCATAGTTTCACTTATGACCCAAAGCTCATTACCGTTTGAGCAGGGCTGCCAACTCTCATGCTTAAGTCTGACACTCTCAGGCTGCCCAATTAATTTTCACGCCAGCAACATGTTGGTTGTCACTTGGACTTTTTATACCAGTACAGAAAGAATTTGTTTTGGGTTTTTTTGGGGGTTTTTTTACATTTGCAAGAGGTAACGGATTTGTTATAGGCAGCTTTTCACAGTGTAGCAGTTCTCTTTATAAGTAAAAGTCCTCCATTCAGAATATAATTTAAGGGAAAGTACTTGAGTATTAATATCAAAATATAGGCTACAGTTCAGATTTCATTTCTGCCAGTTTTTCAGATATTTCCAGCAATTTGTTCTGTATTTTTGCATTTTCTGCCATGGTTTTGGATTCATTTCAGCTGTCAGCGTCCACAGGCATTTTCCACAGGAAATGCGTTTTCTAGTATGATACTAATCATGTTGTCATATTGCTTATAACTAAGGCCCTGTGTCCACCAAAGTGTTTTCTTCCTGCTGAAAATGCCAGGCACTCCTCAAGAAACACCCAGCTAGAGGCGTTTGAGAAAACGTCATAGTGACCAATGTCAATTCAGCTGGTTGGCATAAAATCAAACTGGTTTAAGCTTGTCCACCCAACTGGATGAACTAAACCAAAAATCCACCCAACTCTATGAGAGATGCATAAAGCATGATAGCCAGCGTAGACTAAAATGAGTAAAATTGAGAAAACTGAAAAAATTGAGAGTAAAACATAATTGCTTCGTTAGATGTGTGTCGCTAAAAAAGAGGAAACTACTGAGAGTCTTAATCTTAATCTTGTCTTTAATCTGAGTAATTTCCACAGGTATCAGCAACATGTAGGGAAAATTACAAGCAGACCAAGCTGACCAGTCACAGCTCTTGTGTTCCCCACACAGTATCTCTGTGGCTGCCATAGCATGGTGTACCTCTCTCCCTCTCTCTCCATCCTCTCTCTCACAATGCTGTCCAGAGTTACAACACTGACAGACAAAAGACATGCCATTATCTGACGTTTCAAGAGGCGTTTCTGACGTTTCAAGAATTAAATGCTAACTTATTTTTAATTTATCATTTAAGTCTTGACATTGTCTTTATTGAATACACTTCTTTGTGCAACTTTATGAACATCCAATTCAAGATTTTTGAAGTGGTATGCCATCAATTGTGTGAGAATTTGTTAACTATGATAAATCTTAGAATTAGTGGTTGAGCAGGATTGCAATGAGACACATTGTGGGTGTGTGTGGAGTAATCGAAGAGTGATGCAAATGGGTTTTACCCAGAGTCAACCACGTCAACACTCCCTGACACTCTCCACATAACATACAAATACAGACAAGGGACAAGCCCAGACAGAGAGCTGTGATATGTCAGTGTGGTTGGAGCAGTACCTGTGAACTTTGGCTGTGTGCCAGTGTTTCCCTGATATGGGTTCCATACATCCAACTATAGCAGCCTACATACAACACACTTTCTTTTTTTATGTTTTTGTGACTATATCTATATATATATATATATATATATATATATATATATATATATACATATACAAACCAGGGCTGCCCCTTGAAAGTCAGAGGTTCAAATCATCAGTCAGAGACCCTCTATTGACTGAGATTGCTTCTAGTCGCTCAGCCTTTTCTTTTGATGTTATTGTTTTTTTAGCTGCTGAGTATTCTTGAATTTCATACTTCTCTTTGGAGCTGTGGACATTCAGACAACAGCACAGAAGAAGAGAGAGGATAGAGCTTTTGCTTAGAAGTGGTGAATTTGCTGCTCACGGCATCTTAATACAATACAGTTTTTGCATTCTTTTCTTTGATAAATAGTGTTGCCAAAAAAAATGTTGCGCATTATGACCCATTGTCATCGCCTTTAAGTTGTTTAATGACTGTCGCAAATGCCACTGTCACACTGAGGGGTCTGTGGAGCCCATTCAAACTTCAAAACTTTGAATGGAAACAAAACGAACTGTCAAATATTTGTGTTGAACAGCCCAATCCAATTCGACTGGCATTATTATGAGTCGAGTACAGCCCTAGTACAACCATTGACCAGTTTAAGCTTTCTATCCATGCTGTAATTGTGAGGGCCATTCATCTGTTGTGAGTAGTTTCAGATTTGCCGTCTTCTATTTGGCAGAAAAGGCATTGAAGTGGAAAAAATGATGCAGATATTCTCACACATACTTAAATAGCAAACGTACACAGATGACAATAAGTCATGAATGTACCCAGTTTTCCACAAAGAAAGCGAACCCTGTAGTTGTGACAAAGACCATGGGCCTGGTCCTTATTGAGGCAGACAAAACCGTAGCCCTTGTCATTCTTGTGGATCACATCTCCGGTCTGGTTGGCTGGTATGCCATCATGTGTTTCAGCCTGCACACATGTAAGATGAATAACAAAAATGAATGCAGGTTAAAATGCACAAAAACACTGTACATGCTGGGAACACCATCTTCCCTAGCAAACACACCTGTGGACTACATCTCCCACAAGTCATGTGATCTCACGCCATGTGCTTGTCCTGTGACTTCTTTGTGTGTATGTCTTGTGAAATTTTTATCCTATATCCTATCATCCCTTAATCCCCTCATCCCTCAATCCTTATCCGAACGTCCTTTCCTCCAGACCACTAATTAATCATGTGCGATAAAACACTCTAAATCTCTCAATGACTGAAATCTATGAATATGTATGTTTGATAAAGTAAGAAGAGATTTACCTGGATGTCAAGTGGACTGCTACACAGTCTGTCTGGGTAGGCCTCGTGCAGGTCAGACACCTTCTCCCAGTCTCCAGATCCCCTCTCATCATCCCTGTCAAACCATTCTGTCCACTCTGCCTCTGTGACACGCACACACATCAGAAGTTCCATATTTGAGAAATCTGTGGGAATCTGTGTCAAGGCTTTGACTTGTAGTCCATTTTGTCTGTCAGAGACCATTTGCAGCTAAGTAACTGAAGGGCTCTCTCCTTCCATCATGGTCCCTAGCTGCCACAGAGTGTGTATCTGTGTGTGTGTGTGTGTGTGTGTGTGTGTGTGTGTGTGAGAGAGTGTGTGAGTGTGTGTGTGTGCATGTGCGTGTGCGTGTGCATGTGTGTGTGTGTTTGGGGGGGTGTTGGCATCCAGTCATGTAGCCATTAGCTGCAGCACACTGCCTATAGTAAAAGTCACATTCACTCCATTTAAAACCCAAATTCCTAAAAAGTTGGGACACTGTTTTCAGACTTTTTTTGTTTGTTTGTTTCTTTCTTTTTTTGCATAAATATTCACTCCTTCTGAATTTTATGACTGCAACACATTTCTAAAAAGTTGGGTCAGGAGCAACAAAAGACTGGGGAAGTTGTAGAATGCTCAAAAAACACCTGTCATTCTATGGAACATTCTACAGGGGAACAGGTTAATTACTAACAGCTGATAATATTATTATTGGGTGTGAAAGGGGCATCCTCAAAAGGCCCAGCTGTTTGCAGGCAAGGATGGTCTCTTTGTGAAAAACTACATGGGCAAAAAGTTCAACAGTTTGGGAGCAATGTTTCTCTTACCAAATTGCAAGGAATTTAGGAATTTAATTTTCACCATCTACAATCCATAATATCATCAAAAGTTGTAGAGAACCTGGAGAAAGCTCTGCAACATTGTATTCTGTTTTTATTCAAGTTTTAGACAATGTCCAACTTTTTTTGAATTGAATTCTTTAGAGTATTCTGAGTGCCGACTAAAAAATCACTAAAGTAAAAAGAAGTCGTCAGCACTCAACAATAAGCATTTAATACTGTTTATTGATACATGTAGGGCTGACACGCGTCAGTTTTTGTCTGCTTTGTATCAATAAACAGTATTAAATGCTTATCAGTTAGTGCTGATGACTTCTTTTTATGTTATACAATCTGTACCTGTACGCACAGTGTAGTGTGTTAATATGGCATGTGTGCATAGGAGATTACATGCACAGGAAGGAGGGGTGTATATTACACTAAATCAGGGGGAAGTGTATGTTACGCACATGCACCCTGTCTTTTTGTTTGAATGCTGCATGTATATGAAATGACCAGCCTACCCCTGTGTCATAAGTATCTAATGCCTGTGTCTCCATTATGAGTCAATTGCTGGCGCATGTTCAGATGTTTGATCTGATCTCAGACATCTAAGTGAGTGCTGGTGAGGCATTTGATGTTACACATACATTGCCACATGTACATGACGCTAGCCTGTGCAACCTTTCTGGTTCTACGGAAGTTGTGGATGAATCACTAAATCACTAAAGCTGATTAACAACAGCTCACGAAGGTGATGGAAGTGAGGTGATGGAACAGGGAATTCTGTTTGCCTGTGTCTGTATGTTTGTGTGTTTGTAGATATTGAGATCGAAACCTAGAGTTTGAAAGTTGAGAGTCATCCAAAACTCATTATTTTGTGTGTGTGTGTGCTAGAGACAGTGAGAGAGAGAGAGGAAAGTTACCTTGCACCCACTGACTGCTGGCTGTGATGCTGAAATGGTCCCCATAACTTGAATGAAAAACACAGGAGCTCTGGGCCTCTGAGGAGGACTTGGTTCCTGACAACACACACACACACAAACACACACACACACACACACACACACACACACACACACACACACACACACACACACACACACACACACACACACAAAATACCAGGTGAGTTTGCTGAACCCTGTTCAAACTTTAGAACTTTGTATGAACTGTTGAATATTTGTATTAAACAGACAAATCTGATTTGACTGACATAATTCTGTGTCATGTAAAGCCCTAATTTTACAAATAAACAAGATCAGGTTGGTTGCAAAGGCTCGCTTCTGTGTAGAAAAAAAGAGCAGAAAAAATGGATTCATACCTTGATAGACAGCATGACCCTCCACAGCAGAAGAAGTGTCACCCTTTGTCACTATAAAAGTCCAGGGATGCCTGTAAAAGTAAAAGAGAGGAGAGCTGAAGTGGGGAAAGGATAAAATAGGGGATATATTGGATAGAGGAAAAGATAAGGGGGTGAAGAACAGACAGGAAGAAGACAGAGAGAGAAAGAGAAGCCAGAAATGGAAGAAGAAAGACATACAGATACCAGCAGCAGCAAAACTGCAGGTGAAATGTGAGCATTATCTCCACACACACAGGACACCCACAACTGGGGAGTCTGGGTAAATAAAGGAGGTATCCCATGATGCATCACTGAGATGGGAACTCTGTAAAAACAGTGTTTTATCCACATGGCTGTTTTTTTTTCAGGACGTAGCAGTGCATGCTTCAGCGAGCTATGTGACTGCTAGCTAAGCCCGAGCTCTGAGTTTTCTATGATGGACAGTGAGTTATGTTTGTAATATAGGTTACTACTTTTCTTTTTTTTCTGTTCTATAGAATGCATAATATGCATTCCATACCACATGACAAAATTTCTGTCTAGAAATACTGTTAATGTTAATAAGATAACTCTGCAGTGACAGGTTTCCTTTTTAAATAAACCTTAGCGTTATGTGCAGAGCACTTCTTAGTGTTAATGTCTAACCGCTTAATCGTTATGTTAAATTATATAACCTCACTGTCAGTTTGTCAAGCAGTTTTAAGCGAATCACTTGTATCCGAGGCAACGAACCTGGGGTGAACAAACAGCTCTGGTGTGAAAGCACCCTCAGTTTATGAAAATGGACAGTTTTGTCCTTGGCTGAAAATTCATTTTTACACTCAGGAGCAATTCATTAGTGACCTCCTTTTTTTGTTTTCTTATGTCCTATGGCTCACCAATCTCCATCTTTCACTGTTTCAGTCTTTTACCACATATGCTGTATGTTTCACTGTCTCTGTCACTGTATCTGTTGAACTTTTTCCAAGACAACCACCTGCATTTGGTTACCGGCTTTTTTTTCTTTAATGTGCTTACATTTTTCATGTTTGTTAAATAATTATTGATCAAAGAGGAAATGCATTTAGTTAGTTATTTTAACTTGAATGAATCCTTAATTTCCTCTTTAAACCACATCTGTATATGTTCCCCAATTGGGTTTAAATGAATTTTTCTGAGGTATGTTGCTGTTGCTTCTATGTTGCCACCAGCTCCACTATGGCAGCTGCAGAAAACAAACCTAAATTACATAACTGAGAATGTATTGCAGTCTACACTGTCTCATAAATTCCAGCTTATTTAAATATCTGTGGGTGTGCCACAAATTACACAGCCTCTCTCTCCTGATGACACCAGTGTTGGCCTGTTGGCAATAGTGTGGAGACAAGGCGACAAGAGTCATTAGGCAGGAATCCCTGTCACATTATCATCACTCCCATCCATTTACTCTGTCCTCTATATCATCCACAACCATGGAGCAAAGTGGAAATTAGGAAATGGAATGTTAACTTATGCTCTGTCCTCATGTCGTTTATGAAACCCTCTCAGTGTTTTCTGTGGTTTCCTCAGCAGCATTAAGTTTCATTCGACCGCCTGGCTTTGGAGGCTAACCACAGAGCCCACATGGCCAAGATTCACCAGCATCTTCTCTCAGCCCACAACAAGGTCTCTGAGATTGTAGTTGACTAGCAATGTGCACAACAGAACACATTCACACAAGCTTGTGGTTTACTATGCAAAGCCACCTATCCAACAGTTCTGCATGCTTTTTTTAAATGAAAAAACAAAGGAGCACAGCTGAGTCTTTTTTGAGGAATTTGTCAGTATGCCCCTCAGATGCCCCTTATGTCAGAAACCCCGAGACATCTCCAGGGGTTTTGTTATCAGGGCAAAATTCAGTTCCCATTTCCCACGCATTCCTGACATTCTAACACACACACACACACACACACACACAGATTCAGAGACAGACTGCAGAGTCACTAAAGCACAAACAAAAGGGTTATCAGTAACCCACTAGTGGTGCACATGCACTTGGACAAAGGTACATTAAATGGCATATTTCCTTATGTCAGTGCATCTGGGCCTTGCCTGATTTTATGTCTACTGCTGTGCTGCTTCGTAGGGCTGAGCAAAGTTCATCATTTTGTGTGTGTATTTTGGGCCTGTGTGTATGTGCATGTCCAATCAACAGAGTAAAAAATGTAAATTTCCCTTGGGACGAATAAAGTATGTCGTCTTCCACTTTGTTTTCACATCAGCAGACAGACATAGTTGGAGAGTGGCTGTTGATCAGAGGCAGATATTTTTCTCAGGACTTGGTGGGGAACAAACTAGAACTAAAAGGAGAATAATTATTGGACTTACTGTTGATTCATCAGGTGATGGTTTTCTATTGGGCAGCATTATATTGAGAGGTGTAAAAATGAAAAATTATACATATGTATAACGGAATCCATACAACTCCACTTTTAGTTATTACCCCAATAATAGACATGTCATTGAATTTACACATGTTTGAGAGTATAAACTTTGTAAAGATTGTCTGACAGAGCTTTTGTATTAAATTTCAACAGATTATGTAGGTGTAGATAGAACATAATGGATTGAAAATCATACCAAAATGTTGCAAAAAGCTTCAGGGGTTAAATAGAAAAAGACAACTATACATTATGACACACCTGAGGTTGTAACATTTTCACAGCAAATAGTTCAGTTTGAATTTACAGTAATCACTAAAAAGACTGAGAACCAGAGAACACAATGTGCTTCTTTCCTGACATGATGAGAGCAGAATCTATGAGTTTGCATGGGTAGAGCTGAGCAGAAATGTTGAGCAAAGAGTACTGATCAGCAACCTTTCTCAATCTGTCATTTTTTAAATATGAACAACATTTTGTCTTTGTTTCAACATGCCAAAATAAAACTTCCATCAAAAGTTGCAAAAGGTCACAGCGATGTCATTTAATTTCAAAAACAATATTTGGTGAGCTCACCGAAATCCCAGACTGCTGATGTGCTGGCTGCCCAGCCTGAAGAGGCTATTTTTAGCCAAGTCCTCCAAGTTGTTTGAGCCCTCGTCATTGACCACCATGGCCAGTATGAGACCCGCCTCCACACTATCCACATACTTAGCAAGGCGGTGACTCTCATCCTTACTACGATATGTGTCAAACCTGTGGGAGTGAAGGGATGTCAAAAGAGGAACAACAGAATGGAGCAAAATCATTACCGAGTATTTCGCTCATCCAAAAGGTCAGAGAATACATTTTGAAAACCACTCTGCTTGTAAAACAGTCCCAGGTAATGATCAACAACTTTATCAACCTCTGACATATATAATGCTCATTTAGTGTTGAAAGTAAAAATCTCATGGTCAGAGGGTAAAGAACCCTCCTTTCTACTTCCATGAATGTGTATCCTAAAGAAAGAGATTGTAATAACAGAGGGGAAGTAAATTTGAGGGGATTAATTCTGTAGCAACTCTGTATGGCATAAAAATGCAAAACTGTAAAATGGGGATAATAAGATGTAAATATTGTACATATAGCACTGATACCTGTATGTATCAATGCTAGTTCCACCCTGGTTGAGCACTCCATGTAAAGCAGTAAGAGTGGTGCATCACACTTTCTGAAGGACAAAATGAATATTAAAATAATCTTAATAATTCCTCCCTAGGCCAAACACATAATTCTCTGCACACCACTTTATTTCACACTTTATGTTATCACAACATTGGAGAAAAGAGTAAAAACTACTGCAGACACAGCAATAGTGTGTGTTTCAGCAACTGTGTAAATGAGTGTTATCATTATTGGGTTTATAAATCAAGGTACCAAATTCATAGAAAGGACACTTGCATTAACTCATTTACCTACTACATTGAGGGCCAGATCCACAGTGACATACCAAATTTGGGTAGAATTAGCACCATCAATCTGCCCGGTTTTAGCACCCTATCTACAAGTAATTTGCACGTAATATTAGCCAGCACTAACACGCCCACGAAGTTTGGCACTTTGCCCTCCTTTTGCGTCTAATTGAGCAAGCACATCTTTTCCAAGTGTTTCAGGCTTTTCCAAGTGTTTCTCCATATTTCAGAACACAGATTGGTTCATAATCACACTGCAGAGAGCACAACATTCTTCAGAAACCATTGGCTTTGTTTGTTGCCCAAAGCTGGCTGTGTGTTGCAACTGGCTGTAGCATCTCACAGAAGCTGGCACTATACATGTCTCCAAAATAAGACCCAGGCCTTGCACTTTTACACACAGTGCCGCAGTTTGTAATAAGGCAGCCCTTATTGATAATTCCTGATCTCCATCAGAACTGTCTCTGACAGAAGCTCACAGCCCACTTGATTCCCTCTCTGACTGTAGATTTTACCCATAATATCACTCAATATCAATGCAATATACTTAAAAGCTTATGAGCTTTAAAGAGAGGGAAACTGCACCTATTTAATACACGCATCTCAGTGGCATTAAATAGCACCGCTTTAACTGCCTGTGGAAACTAGCTCTGGTCTTTGTGAAATGGATGGTATTTGCAATAAGACTTGTTTGCATAGGAAGGGGGTAGTTTTGCGATGAATTTTTGATTCCCTAATTTACATACATGCAATTGGGTAAGGCACACCTAGGACGCTGTCTGCTTGGCAGTGCAGTTTGCGTGCATTTCACCTTTTGCGAGTGCTTTGTTGATTGCATGCTATCTCATTCTCTCAAATATTTAGTGCCTGCAAAAGCAGCACAATACCTTTTCTGGATATGGCTGTGAGTGTGTACGGAAAGGAGTGTTAAAGGACCCAAAACACTGAGAATTTCAAAGATGTGGCATGAATGTGTCTACACTGACGCTTTTTTTGCATTGTGCTTTGTAACCTTCCTGGCTCAACTGTTCATCAAACCCGTAGCTCAGCCCACCCACTCGGAGGCTTGAGAACTGTTGGAGAACTGTTGATGTATCTCAAATGCTTTTTTTTTTTATTTTCTGTCACTAATAAAATATATTAATAAACATTAAATGGAAAAATCAGGGAACGTGCTTACACAGAGTCTGGGTGCCAAAATAACCTCCCCAAGTCCAGAGCAGCAAGAAAAACAAATGACATCTATTATTAAAACACTGCTCCACTTCAAAAGTAATATTTGCTGTTTATTGTTCTTTAATTTCTCACTGCAATTGACTTAACCTGCATATGAGTGGTGTTGTAATAACAATGTCACAGCCATTAGAGGCAATTTTGTCTCCCTCATTACAACTCTGTGGTTAAACAGCTTATGAGATGCCAAGACATCAGCCGAGATGCATCCTCTGCTTCAGGGGGACTCTTAACTGTATAACGTACTTACGGCGGGCCCCAGTGGACACTAGTTACTAGTTATAGCACACACAAACATTTGACATCATCCATATGACAAAAGAGAAATTATTATTATTTTAATTGAATTGTTTATTTATAGTTCTTATCATGTATATGTAAGCACATGATTTTGTTAAATATTGTTGGAGGACCCACTCTCTATACCCCAAACACAACTGCACTGCATGCATTGTCTATATTCACGCCCCTGCTTACCTGTCATTATGCAGCACAGCTCCAGTCTTGGGGTCGATAACGTGGATGATGATACCTCGGTTCCCCCAACTTCTCTGGAACAGGTAGTTATTTTGGTTGCTCTCTCCAGGGTGGAGGGTCTTGTTGAGGAACGTCCATGACAGTTTCTTTTTTCCATGGATCTCTAGTGTCCCTCCTGTTCCCACACCAATGTACTTCCTTCCAAAGTAGCTGTGTTCCTTATCACTGTCATCCAATCTAAGAAAAGTGCGGGAGGATTAGAAACATCTTATTCATTTGTCTTTCTAAAAGTGAAATTTTAGGCATAAAGTATACTTCAGTGACTGTGTTTATGACCCTAATGTAGACATCACACGTCACCATATTTCAGAGGTTCATCTTGAGGATGAAAAATGGGAAAAAAGGCATTTTACCTTCACGTGGTAACTGCCAGTAAAGAATAACAGGAAAGACAGGGGTGGATGTGTGATATAGGTCATGGACTCACACTTAAAGACTGTCCAAGGACAGGACTCACAGGAACTTTAACTACTCAAAGATGATGAAAAAAGTGTGTTTAGTGTTAACATAAAAGTAAAAATGAAAGTGACAGCATGTTTATTTAAATTGCAAATGTTTAAATCCTGTAATCCATTGAAATTGCCAATGGCAGGCAGCTTCTGTTTACTGTAATGACACTGCCACCTAGTAGTTTCTGGCACGCCCTGGCAATATGAGTGTTCATGAGCAAGTTGTTTTTTTCCGTCATATTTATAGCCTCCTGAATAATATCATCTTTTAAAAAAATGTTTTTTGTTCCCCTTTAAGCTTAAAAACAACTTATGGACATGTGAAGGATGATAAAGCTGGCATGCCTAGCAAAGTTATTGTCATTACAGATTATAGAGATGCAATGTGGAAGCACAAACAATAAGGTCAATAGTTTCAGAATATCAGATAACACTTACACATTGGCTGATTTGAATAATTAAACCGAGTATTATCTTTTTGCATCACCTCTTAAAAACACATTCCTGCCCTGACCAACACTATGACTTTCTGCTAAATTTCATACCTTCCAAAAAGGGAGATTGTGAGGTTGCCTTTATACGGACAGTCTGGGCTTCCGATGTGCAGCTCCCCTTTGTTGCCAATAAGAATGTGTTTTGTTCGAAGCAGCATGGCCCTCTTGGTGTCAGCAATCACCAGCTTTCCTAAAGGGTAGAGAGTGGAGGAGTGGGCGGGGGGTTGTTGGTGATGAAGCCTCCTGGTAGTTCATTTATGCCCCATTGCCTTCAGTGTTGTCTCCCTACCATTTAAGGCCCTTTGCTCAGGTTTTACGCACACACACACACACACAGAGACACACAGACACAGACACACAGACACAGACGCACACACACACGCACACACACACACACACACACACACACACACACACACACACACACACACACACACAGCCAGATGTAGCTGGCTCACCACATGTGTTTACCAGGTATGTAATCCAATGATTCCATTTCAGTAGTGAAGGGGAAAATAGCTACTGAACTTCAAAATCATCTCATGTTTGTCCTTTACTCTGAAAGGTTAAGGCCTTGATTCGCCATTTTCACAAAATGTTACTCCATTTGTGCCTTTGTACAAATTTGATAAAAATGTATATATTCATTGAAACTGTTTGTCTCTGACAGATTCTCAGTCAAAAACAATTGGGTCAAAGACCTTACCATGATCTATAGCAGATGGCTCTACAGTTCAATGTGGCAGAACATGCTCAGCTGAGAGCTGTAAAATAAAATGAACTTCTAAACTAAGATTTTGATGGTAGTGCTACTGCTCCATAATACCTACTGTCATATGGTAAAGAATCAAAAATAGCTGTAAATATATAAAAACATGAAATCAGCAAGTCACTAATATCAAACAATATCATACAACAGTCACTTAAAATATCCTTAATTTACTCCTGACATCACAACAAACACCTTAATAAGAATCAATGTTTCTGGTGAAGTAGCCAAATATCCCTGAACTTCGATGAATAGGATTGGATGTTACTTATGATTCAGTAACCAAACAGATGATGCATCAATAAGCCAATGACATCAGGCATGAAAAAAAAAACACACAAAAAAAAACTTGCTGATGATCAAAAAGCACTTTGACATTCATGCTTACCTTCAAAGAATGTCCTTTTTAAAGTTAGAATACTTACAAATACATAAATTGAGGAATAAGATAAATTGAGTAATATGGCTCTTTTCATGATTTGATTAAGTTCTACTTCTTGCAAGGGTTGACGCATGGCGATGACGATGACAATTCTGCTGTTATTGAGCAGAGTGGATGATATTGTGATATATATCTGCATACACTATGAAGGATTTAAAAATGCTTGAGGCTGAAAGGAAGAATGACTCTGATTCTCTGGAGGCAGTGTTACTTCTTCATCTGGAGGGGCACAGAAGGTTCTCTGGATAAGGTTCACAACCAGAGTACATAATATCGGGAAACCCTCTCAGACCAGTCACCAGGGTTAAGTAGGTTAAAGTGAATGAGCAGGGGGGGGGGGGGGGTTTGGGGGGGGGGGGGGGGGGGTTATTTAATTTCATAAAGACTGATGAAATATGAGACTTCCGGTTTGGCGATGTAGGAGAGAGACGCATGGTGTAGGGGCTCCTGATCACTTATCATTTTAACTTTAACAACTGAACTTTTTAACGCATATCTAACGTCGTATCGACGTATACCGACGCATATTTGCGTCCGGACCACGGCAAACGCAAAGACCCCATCTCCATGTCTCAACTGATAACCGAGCTGTCCAAGCAGCGGGCCAGCTTTAGAGATGATGTGGCGACACTGATTCAGGAATCACTCCAGCCCCTGCAGGCCTCTATGGATGGGCTACGTGAGAAGCTAAGCTCTTTTCAGGGCCGGCTGGCTAAAACAGAAACCCTGGCAGGCGACAACTTTCAGCGGATATGTGAAGCTGAAGCCAGCGTCAAGACTCTCCAGGCCAAAAGAACGCAACGCTGAAAATAGGTCGCGTAGAGCCAATCTACGTATCCTGAATTTACCTGAAGGAAGTGAAGATGGTCGTGATCCACTAATCTTCATTTCAGAGTTGCTGAAAAACCCCATGGGTGACAACATATTCACATCCCCGCCGGAGCTCGACCGCGCGCACTGCGCAGCCGGACCAAAGCCGCCAGCAGGACGACCCCCGCGGCCCTTCATTCTGTGCTTTCACCGGTACCGGGACAAGGACGCCGCTCTGAGATGGTCCAGGCAGCACGAAGTCAAGTACAAGGACGCCACCTTGAGGATTTATCCAGACCTCAGCACCACCCTCGCCAAGAAAAGGTCGGCATTTAACGACGTAAAGCGGGCTCTTTATCAGAGAGGAGTGCAGTTTCGCCTGCTATTCCCAGCCCGGCTCAGAGTCACCTTCAATGGAGAAAGCCACCTTTTTGAGACCCCGGAGGAGGCGAAAGTGTTCTATGATCGCCATGTCGCAAAGTAAACATCTGCCTGCTGTTTATTAAGACTGAGGCGGAATGACTGATTTGTTCCATTCTGCGGCAGCTGCGCACTTTGCGCTCAGAGTTTGTTTACTGTTCTTATTATAGGAAAGAGAACAAAACAACAGTATGTCTTGACTCCAGGACTCCTGCCCAAGTGGACTGGTTTTATGTTTGGTTTCCTCGGACTTGCTGAGACTCCGTGGGTAAGATAAAACTTAGTTTCAAAAACCGTTTTCTTTGTGTCTTAACACATACAGACATATCCACGGGTATTTGTTTTATGTATGGTCCTGTCTAAATCACTACCATATTATTTCAATCATCTATCTTGTGTTATTCTCTAACTGCCTCATCAAAGGTTTAGATAGTTATAGGACCATCACGTTTCTTATTCTATTATTATTTTTCCCATTATTACCATTATTCTACTTATTTTATTCCTTTCTCTTTTCCTCTTCTTTCTTCCATATGCCTCTGTCCATATCATAGTTAATGGTTCAGCTTATACATTGATAGTGTAATCCCTACATGCTATGTTGTTCGGGAGCCCTCCCCCAAGTTAGTTAAGTTAGTGCGTGAATGGTCTATCGGGAGATCTATGTTTCATGTAGGGGACTGCAATTTGCTTCAGTTGGGGAAGCAAAGGCAGAGTTTAGGTGGGTTCTAAGGTTCAAGTACAGTGCTGCCTTTTTGGGGTTTGTGAATTTTTTTTTTTTTTTTTTTTTTTTTTTTAATCTCATGTTTTGGTATTTCATTCTGTGGATAAGATAACACACAAACTGAATGACTATGGATGATGTATCAAGTAGCAATGTAATAATGAGGGGTTCAGCAGTACGCTTTACCAGTTGGAATGTAAAAGGTATGAGAGGGCCGGTGAAACGGGCAAAAATTTTTGCCCACCTTAAAAAATTAAAAACAGAAATAGCATTTTTACAAGAGACACATTTGGTAACAGCAGATCATATGAAACTCAAAAAACCATGGGTGGGACAACTTTACCATTCACAATTCAACACTAAAGCAAGAGGTACAGCGATTTTAATACACAAAAATGTACAGTTTACCCTGAAGGAGTCCATATCAGACCCACAAGGCCGATTTGTCATAGTGACCAGCTCCCTCCTTCATACTCAAGTTGCACTTGCTTGTATATATGCTCCTAACTGGGACGATGCCAGCTTTGTATCTAAGCTTATCTCTACTCTACCTAATCTGAACTCTCACCGTTTGATCTTTGGGGGTGACATAAACTGTGTTATGGATCCGACCTTGGACCGATCCAGCTCTAAGTCGGTGTCTCCTTCCAGGATGGCGCATGCCCTGTCTACATTCATGAATGAGACAGGTTGTGTGGATCCTTGGCGTTTTCTCTTTCCGCGTAACAAGGAGTTCTCATCTTTTCTCACACGTGCACCAAACGTATTCAAGAATTGATTACTTTTTTATAGATAAATCACTGCTGCCTTTTGTTAGGAAAAGTGAATATTCGGCTATCGTGGAATCAGACCATGCACCGGTTTTACTGGATTTAGACTTTCCTCTCAATCAAGCTCAGCGCCCCAGTTGGAGAATGGACTCAACTCTACTAGCAGATGAAAACTTTTATAAAACAATATCTACTGCTATAGATAATTTTCTATTGACAAACAAATCAGACTCAGTATCGCCGTCCATCTTGTGGGAGACATTGAAAGTGGTAATCAGGGGTGAAATAATATCTTACACAGCAGCACGCAATAAAGCCAGAAAACTAAAGCAAGAACAACTCATAGATTTAATATTTGACTTAGACCGTAGACACTCAATGTCACCATCTCCTGAACTATACAAAGAAAGACTGGATTTACAAATGCAGTATAATCTAATATCAACACAAGAAACGGAACAATTTCTCCTCAGGTCTCGAGGATTCACGTATGAGCATGGTGAAAAGGCGGGCTGTCTCTTGGCTCACCAACTTAAATGCAGAGCAGCAGCTCAGCTCATACCACAGATTAGAAGTCTTCTGATGAGCTAACAGTCGACCCTGTCGAAATTAATAATATTTTTAAGACATTTTATTCAAATTTGTATGCATCTGAATTCCCAGAGGATGATACGGACATGCTAAATTTTCTAGATAACTTAGATGCCCCCTCCATTGATCCTAACAAAAGAACAGATTTGGATAAGCCCCTCACACTTAATGAAATTACCGGCTCCATTTCTGCTATGCAGAGCGGTAAGGCCCCCGGGCCTGATGGCTACCCAGTCGAATTTTATAAAAAATTTTCCTCCAAACTGGCCCCTTTGTTACTTGAAATGTTTAATCATTCACTGGATCAGGGAACCTTGCCACGGACCCTCACAGAAGCTAATATTACACTCTTGTTGAAACCTGGCAAAACTGCGGTAGAGTGTGGCTCCTACAGGCCCATATCGCTTTTAAATGCAGATGTTAAGATACTAGCCAAGCTCCTTGCTATCAGGTTGGATACTGTGATGGCGGACATTATCTCGTCAGATCAGACTGGCTTTATCAGAAGCCGCCATTCCTTCCTTCTCTAATATACGCAGGCTTCTCAGTGTCGTTCATCTTCCGCATCCTTGGAGACCCCAGAGGTCGTGGTCTCCCTGGATGCGGAAAAAGCATTCGATCGGGTCGAGTGGCCATATCTGTTTGCAGTACTGGGAAAATTTGGATTTGGGCCAAAACTTATATCTTGGATACGGCTGTTATATGTATCACCTAAAGCAAGAGTGATCACTAACAAATTGTCTTCTAAACCCTTCTCGCTGTTCAGGGGCACCAGGCAGGGCTGTCCCCTCAGTCCACTTTTATTTGCTTTAGCTATCGAACCTCTCTCTATTATGCTGAAAACCTCGCAACACTTTAAGGGAATCTGTAGAAAACAATTAGAACACAGAGTTTCTCTATATGCGGATGACTTATTACTTTACATTTCAAACCCAGTATCATCTGCCCCTGATGTTGTGAATATGTTACATCGATTTGGCAGGTTCTCAGGATATAAGCTGAACTTTTCAAAAAGTGAGTGCTTCCCAATCAACAACTTAGCCCTCCAAATTGCAGAAACAGATTTACCTTTCCCTCTTTCTAGATCAGGATTTAAATATTTGGGAATTAATATTACCCGTTCATTCTCTGGTCTATATGATAAAAAACTTTACTCCCCTGATTAACAAGCTTAAATGTGACTTTCAAAAATGGAGCGTTCTAAACCTCTCCCTAGCAGGGAAAATAGCATGTATCAAAATGAACATATTGCCGAGGTTTTTATATCTTTTTCAGAGTATACCAGTCTTCCTCCCAAAGTCATTTTTTAGACTTGTTGACAAACTGTTGTCTTCATTTTTGTGGGGTAATAAACATCCTAGAATCCGTAAGGCATTCCTCCAGAGGCTTAAGACAGAGGGGGGGAATGGCCCTGCCCAACCTGATGTATTATTATTGGGCAGCAAATCTACAAAAAATAGTCTATTGGATTCAGAGACCAGATACTGATTGGTGTCAATCAGAAATTAATGCCTGTGCATCATCATCACTCTTTGTATTGGTGACTTCCAAGCTCCCCCTCTCTCCTAAACAATACTCCTCATGCCCTATTGTAATTTCCACATTAAAAATTTGGTCACAATTTCGACAGAATTTTAAATTGACAGACTTCTCCCTTTATAGCCCCATCTGCAATAATCATGCCTTTCTTCCAGCCAAGTCAGATCCTGTTTTTGCCCAGTGGCAGAGGGCGGGCCTAAGTCAGTTCACTGATCTCTACATAGATGGAACCTTTGTTACATTCGACGCTCTCTTCACCAAGTTCAATCTACAGCGCTCTAATCTTTTCCGTTATCTTCAGATCCGTCATTTTGTTCGTACCATTAGCCCGTGTTTTCCAAACCTACCTCCAAAAAAAGGAATAGACATCATTCTTCAGGTCCCCACGCACCGTAGGAGCCTCATATCAAAAATTTATAATAGTATTATGTCATTCAATAAAGTGACACTTGATAAGATTAGGGCAGACTGGGCAGAAGAGCTTGGAACGAGCATTTCTGATGATACCTGGGACGATGCACTATATAGAGTAAATGGGTCAACCTCATGTGCCCCGTCTTGGCTTAATTCAGTTTAAGGTTCTCCATCGGATCCACTATAGCAGAGCCAGACTCTCTAGGATCTATTCTAATGTCAGTGAAACATGTGAACGTTGTCATATAACTAAGGCTGATCTTGCTCACATGTTTTGGTCATGTAATAAATTGCTTAATTTTTGGACTATGATATTTCGAACTCTATCTGAAGCTTTTGGCAAAGATATTCAACCTAGTGCTGTACTGGCTATTTTTGGAGTCCCAGGAGAGGGTTCATCACTGACAAATAAAATTAAGAACATGCTTGCTTTTTCAATTCTCCTCGCCGGAGAAGAATCCTGTTAGAGTGGAAATCAGCATGTGCACCCAAAGCCTCCTCATGGCTGAAAGACTTGACTTTTTTCCTTAAATTAGAGAAGATAAAATATAGTATTCAGGGTCGACCCAAAAGTTCTATGACACGTGGGGGCCTTTATTAACCTATTTTGAGGGTCTTGAAGTCCTCCCACAAGATTGAAAATTAAACTGTCGAAATTATGTGTACCTTTGCCTGTACTCCCCTGTAAACTGAGGGGCCCCCCAGCAAACCTTTGTAGTCAGTAGGCAAATACTCATTGTCGAGATATCCACTCCATTTATTATTTTTTTTAATATATATATATATATTTTTTTTTATTTATTTATTTATTTATTTATTATTATTATTATTTTTAATTTATTTATTTATTTTTTAATTTGTGTCTTATGTTGACAGCAGGGTGGGGATGGGGGGGGTGGGGGGGGGGGTGGGGGGGTTGGAAGGGAAAAAAAAAAATGTAAAATGTAAAATGTAAAATGTTACATTTACAAATATCTGTGAACTGCTCTTTTTGTCAAATAAAAACAAGTTTAAAAAAAAAAAAAAGACTGATGAAATACAATTGTCCCCACTTTTCTCTCTGAATGTTGTGCAAGAATCTACCAGGCCAAAATGAAATCTTTGGAGCGGGAGAGCGAGGTGCAATGCACAGGTTCTGAACCTGGTGCGATGCAGGAGGAGCCCGACCAGGAAGCAACCCACAGAGCCCAGTCCCTCCACGCACCAGAGTCTTCCAATCCCGGCAGAGTAGTTTCACAGCAGCGGATTAAGTGGCCCCCAGCCAGCAAATGAAGTGAGTGGCAGCAGTTTGATGAGGATGTGTCCAACATCATCCAAACGACAGCCCAAAGGAGATGCTGACAGTTGACTCCAAACGATGACCACCATCATTGTCACCTATGCTTCAGTGAGATTTGGCCAGAAAGAGAAGAGCAAGACAAAGACTACCTCTTACACCATGAACTGCAGGGCCACCAAAATACACCAAATGCGTCAAGAGCTTCGAACCCTCAAGAAACAGTACAAGACATCTACTGATGAGGAGAAGCAGGAATTGGCAGAGCTGTAAAACAGAGCAGAGTGGCACAGGAGGCAGGAAAGAGAGAGAGCCAGGAAGCGAGCAGCCTTCATTGCCAATCCCTTTGTCTTTACCAAACAACTGCTAGGGGACAAGCACAGCAGTTGTCTTGAGTACTCTTAAGAGGAAGTGAACCAGGACCCTATCAGGGATCAAGAGCTCGAACCCAACAAAGCACTCATAATCCCCACCCCCCCAACAACAGAGCTCAATCTAAGGGAGCCGGGTCTGAAGGAGGTTGTGGGGGTCATCAAGGCTGCTCATTCAGGCCCCAGTGGCGTACCCTACCTGGTCTATAAATGCTGCCCGGAGCTTTTCTGGCACTTGTGGAAAATCTTGAAAGTGATTTGGCGAAGGGGGAAGTCGCTGACCAGTGGAGGTGTGCTGATGGAGTTTGGATCCCAAAAGAGGAGAACTAGAAAAATCGACCAGTTCCAGACAATCTCACTGTTGAGGGTTGAGGGGAAGATGTTTTTCATTGTTTTTCAAGTTTCTTCTCATGAACAACTACATCGACCCCTCAGTGCAGAAGGGTGAGATTCCTGGAGCTCCCTGCTGTTTGGAGCATACTGGTGTCGTCACGCAGCTCATCAGAGAGGCCCGTTAGAACAGAGGCGACATAATGGTGTTGTGGTTGGACCTGGCCAACGCCTATGGGTCCATACCACATAAACTGGTTGAGCTTGCACTACACCTTCACTATGTTCCCAGTAAGATCAAGGACCTGAACCTGGACTATTACAATAGTTTCAGGCTCAGGGTCACTTCTGGGTCACAAACATCAGACTGGCAGCATCTTGGCAAAGGAATAATAACAGAATATACCATCTCTGTTATTCTTTTCGCACTGGCCATGAACATGGTGGTTAAGTCGGCAGAGGCTGAATGTAGAGGGCCCCTAACCATGTCTGGAGTAAGACAGCCCCCCATAAGAGCCTACAACCTCACCATCACAACAACATCAGTCCCAGCAGGCAGGTGGATCCTACAAGGACTGGAGAGACTCATCACCTGGGCAAGGATGAGTTTTAAGCCCTCCAAGTCACGGCCATGGTACTGAAGAAGGGGAAGGTGACTGACAGATTCCATTTCTCAATTTCAGGAAGTGTCATTCCATACATTACAGAGCAACCAATCAAGAGTTTGGGGAAGCTCTTTGACTCAAACCTGAGAGACTCTGCAGCCATCCAGGAGTCCAACCAAGAGCTTGGAACTTGGCTCTCCAAGGAAGAGCGAGTGAGCAGAGTGGTAGGACTCCGGCAGCAAGGAGCATGGACAACATGGGAGAGCACACTGCAGGTCAAACATCGTGTAGGCAGACTTCCATCAAGTCCAGGAAGTCTAGGATAAAGGCAGTTGCTGAGAGCTTAGCCTTAGCCGACACCATCACGCCCCAAAGAAGGCAGTCACCTTCATCAGAGCTGGAGAGAAATCCCGGGGACAGGCAAAAACAACAACAGGCCTCCTCCAAACAGCCTCTGACTAGCAGCTGCAGTTTCCACCGCACAAAGCCACAACATTACTCCAGCAAGACATGATCATCAGCTCTAAGGCTTCAAAACACCTGATCATGTACAGGGACAGAGGCTAAAGAACATTCTAGGAGCTCGTAGAAGTCAGCTGCAGAGGCTTTGCAGAACGCTTTGCAGGACACTCATTCTGCAGAGTCCTCACTCGGTTGGGCAATACTGGAGTAGCTAAGAAGAGGGCCATTCAATCCACAAGTGAACCTGCTGAGAAAGCCACAAGGTGTCTTTGGTTTAAAAGGGCTTATCCGTGGGTTTCTAATGGGACTCCAAACATTAAAAAAATGAAATAAAACCCTCTGTTTTAAAGTACTGGCAGCCACTGAGACATGTAGACAGTGAATTGCAATAGTTTAGGTGCAAAAAGACAAAAAAATAACTGAGCCTTTCTTAAAGCCATTTCACACCAAGCAGGTTTTTTTCTGAAAAATTAGTCCAAAAAATTGATTTTGTGGGTTAAAATAAATGCCTGCACAACTATGCTTGAACAATTATGCAGGGAAAATATTCAAACTGACCTTTATCTCAGTGGATTTCTATATTGGACCATTTAAATTCTTTGTACCAACTGATATTGTACAGGTCGCTGCTAGTTTGCTGCCAAAAATGTGAAACATTTGATTGCTGCTTCTGATGATACCATCAAGATGCTAATGTAGCTGATATTTACTTGCTAAGGTTGCATGTTGTTCACAGAACCTGACACATTGCACATGGCTAACTGTGATGCAGAATAAATGTGATCAGGCCACCATGGTTTTGGTTTGCTAGACTTGAATCAAATCATGATTCAGTTTAACACAAAATATGATCTATACAGCCCAATATAAGAAATCACACTTAGCCTCAGAGGGCTTTATGGTATCCCTTTGTCCTTTGACCGTCACAGCGACTAGCAGGCCATTTACACAGCAACAGTTCTTTTATGAAACACTGAACTTTTTTGCAGTTTGGCCTTTCATTCACACAACTACATTTTTGGGGCCCTAAAAACACAAACTTTTAAAATCGAGTTCCAGAGTGTATTCTTTGGAAAACGCCACCCTTTCAGTCGCAGTGTAAACTGGCAATGCGAAGCCTTGTCAGCATCAGTATCTATATTAAACATATTATATACATATATATATATTAATATGTAATTGCGTGTGACAATAATAATTATATGTATTCAATAATAATATAAGTATGAATAATAATAGTATCAGCAGTACTAAGTGTCAGGCAGGCATGTTTTTTATTTTAATTGTTGACTTTTTGGTATGTTTCTTCCACATTCTATATTATAATGTTCTTGAAAATGCTATACTATGACTTTTCTTGACATTTGGAATGATGAATTTTTTGACTTGCTATAGTATGGCATTTTGCACAATACTATAGTATGACTTTTATAATTTAAATGTTGACTTTTTGGACTGTTCTTTTGAAATTCCACATGATAAACTTCTCCAAAATGCTGTACTATAAGTTTTAGCGGGAATCTAGAATGATGTCTTCTTTCACCATTTTTATCGCATGCTATAGTATGACTTTTTTTCAACATTTCAAATGTTGACTTTTTGGACCATTCTTTTGAATTCTACACCATAAAACTTCTTCAAAATGCCGTACCATAAATTTTATTGATATCTGGAATGATTCATTTTTTTTACTGTTTTTACCGCATGCTATAGTATAACTTTTTTCAACATTTTAATTGTTGACTTTCTGGATCATTCTTTTGACATTCTACACTGTAATATTCTTCTAAATGTGATACTATAAGTTTTATTGATATCTGAAACAATGACTCTTTAAACCATTTTTCCACATTCTATAGTATGGCATTTTGCAACATACCACAGTTTTAGTTTTTTCAACATTTTAAATGTTGTTTTTGGACCATTCTTTTGAAATTCAGGATTATGTTAAAACTGATGTGACACGGCTCCTGGCTCACTGATCTACTGGAGCGATTTTAAGACCCGTGGTAAGTACGAAGAATTCCCTTTAAGCTTCCAGTTAAATGTACAAACAAATAGGCATTGTTGTCAAAAAAGAAAACAACCTTAAACCAAATTAAGAATAGACACGCTCATTCATTTAGTCCCAGAGTCAATTTAGTGCATCCCTTCCCACAATCCCAAAGTTTAAGAGATTTTTGGATGTTAAATATCAAAAACTATATTTAATAACTAAATAACTTAATCTAATAGTGGGAATCCCCGGGCCACTGCTCTCTCACTCTACAAACAGCAAAGTATGTAAAGTAAGGCTCCAAAAGAACAGTATCACTGCCACTGGAAGAAAAGCCACATCCACTGCAGAGGAGACACAACATCAGGCATGTCAAACTGCAGACCACGCCTGATGAGTCATTTGGCTAAATGCAGCCCTGTGATAATTATTCTGTAAAAATCCCAACTCTGTAAAAAAAAGGCAATATGATAGAAGGATGGAAAAAACGCATTTGCTTCCAGAAGAATGTGGTCGAGGTCTAAGTTTTTCAATTCTTCCCCGTCTTCCTTCTCCAGATCTGACAATGCAGGTTAGGTTTTCTACAGTACTGTATCTCTCTACCAACCCATATCAAGCTATTTGTTAAGCCACAGCCACCTTTTAGCATCCCAATCACATTTAAGGGATATCATTTAAATTCCCCTTTTACTGTACCCCACCTACATATTCTTATATACTCATATTACATTAGATGAAGAAACTACTATTCCACTATAACTTGAAAGAAAGATGAACACAAGATGAATTTGTCTAGCCAATATGTTTTCAGCCCAACACGTAACATGTCGCAGCTTTGTAAGAAGACTTCCACCTCCGCATATTACGTATCCTTCCACGTCTGTTATTTATGCTCCAGGATGCTACTACCATGATGTCAACAAATGCACATGATGGGATGACGTGGCACGTGGTTGTGTTTAGGCAACAGCACAGATAGTTAGGTTTAGGTGACAAAGTCACGGATGGTTAGGTTTAGGTGACAAAGTCACGGATGGTTAGGTTTAGGTGACAAAGTCACAGATGGTTAGGTTTAGGTGACAAAGTCACGGATGGTTAGGTTTAGGTGACAAAGTCACGGATGGTTAGGTTTAGGTGACAAAGTCACAGATGGTTAGGTTTAGGTGACAAAGTCACGGATGGTTAGGTTTAGGTGACAAAGTCATGGATGGTTAGGTTTAGAGCAAGGAGGCACATGGTAAGGTGTTGAAAAAAAATCACATTCAAGCAGGGAGCGAAGAGCAGACTCCCTCTTCAAAGTCAAGGTATTGGGACCCATCCACTACCCCTGTAAGTGCCCTCATGCTCCTTATATGACCTTCTTACCAGCAGCGCTACTACCTGTCGCCATTGTGATGCATTTCAACCACACATGACAGGTTCCATCAGCTGTGTTCTCAAGTAACACCATCCATGCGCATATCAGGCAGACATGGCAGGTGCTGTCTGGGCGTCTGCCAACGTATAATAAGACCGTGACAGATTCTGTTCATTCTCCATGCACACACAAAAGGTGCCTTTTGGTGTCTCTCACTTACACCAAAGGAACTGACAGAGCAGATCCCTTTGATAAGTTTGGAATAAGAACGGGCTGGTTTAGCTTACCTCCATTGAGAATCTCAATGGAGTGGACCGTGGCCGAAGATGTGAGAAGGACCTTCCTGCCATAACCAATTGTTACACGGTGGTCTTCACTGTGCCCTGGCATCCATGGCTGCAGTCCTGGCTCTTTATCTGGACACACTGCAAGAGACAGAAAAGATTCATCAGTGGTGCTACTACAGTATGAAAGGTCAGATACATCAATATTTTGCTACTCTAAACAGCACTTTGATCCACTAAATTTAAGAGAAAAAAAGTACTTTTTACCCCACAACACAAATTTTACAACTATGGTTGCTAGTTACTTTGAGATTAAGATTTTACATAAAAATACACATGATAATCCTACAAAATACACTGTTCAAGAACCAGTGCTTTCCAACCCTTTTGGCTTCTGATTCCATGTACAAAAAAAAACAGTTTATAGAAAGAGAAATTTCCCCAATAAACCTCTTAAGTGTTTGTTGTTGTTGTTTTTTTTAAATAACTGTCCAAGGTCCAAAGAGGAAAAATGATACATTAGTTTATAAAAAGTGAACTAATGTATCAGTGAAAAGTGTAAAAACAAATGTGCGTAGCAGAACGTTGCTCTATCTCACAGGGGCTCTGGCCCTATGGGACTACATGGGCAATACTCTTTTCTAATCACATGCATTCACCCAGTAAAATTTACATAAATGTAGGTGACGGATCAGGATGTAACTATCCAAATACATGCAGACCTCACAGTATATAAGGTACAAGGAAGATTTATTAGTCATTTTTTAAACAAAGTTTAAAGAAGGAAATTAGAATTTGTTCTTGATCCTGCTACTGCTTATGAGTTGAAGGATGAGTTGATTAAAATCACCAGCTACTATGAAAAATTCTACCCCGTTGCTGCTGATGGCGTCATTTAATTCATGCAGTGCATTTTCTGAATTTGCATCTGAATTTGAGTCTTGTGTCCTGTCGGTTGTGAACAAGGTCCACCCATCCAGCAACAGCTTGATCTGGGATGTTAGGTGTTAACCATGTCTCTGTGAAGATACTCAGAGCAGTCTCTGATCTCCCATTGCTGAGCCTCATCCGCTTTATTCTCCTTTGACTGGACATTAGCCAGAAGAAGGCTTGGTAGAGGAACAGCTCTCGCTCCAAGTCAGGTCAGCCTCGCCCTGATGCCGGCTCTCTGTCATGGTCTGCAGTCTGTTTAGTGTTTTATTTTCTCCCTCATGTTTCATGTCTTGTCTTCCTGTTTTATTTTGGTATCACTCACCTCTGTCTCTGTTCCAGGTTCCTGTCTGCCCTGCCCCCTCCTTGTCGGTGTGCACCTGATCCCTGATTGTGCTTCCTGCCCCTGTTTCTCATCACGCCCCATTAGTCCCGCATATATTCCCCCTTTGTGTCTTGTCTCGTCGCCAGTTCGTTGATCCTCCTCATCCACGTAATAGCTTTGGTCCGCAGCCTTGTCAGTAGCTCTTTTTGTGTTTGAACCTCGCTTGTTTTTTGACCTTGCTTTTTGCCTCTTGCTCTGGACGTCTCTGCTGGGAATAAACCTTGTTTCGCTGCTCTTACCTGGTCTGAGTTTTGCATTTGGGGCCTACCTTCCTGCGCCACAGTTCATGACACTCTCCTCCCTCTCTTCGTCCAGCACTTTCGGTTTTGTTTCTCCCCTCTGGTCTGACTGGTCGCTCGGTGTATACCATTGGTGGGGATCCTCTCATGCTCTGTTGCATTCAGTCTAAAACCCACCTCACTTCTCTATCGTAGAAACGTCCTGCTTCAGTAGAAGGGGCCATAGACCCGGGAAAAAAAGAAAAATCTAGCAAAAAAGTAGCAAGGATTTGAGGAGCTACTGGCCACTGCATGTATATATGCTGCTGTCGTCATAGCAAGATATATAAGGCTGTACCCCAATGCTGTTTGTCATCCTGTTGTCATCAGCGATTCAATACAGTTCTGCCCCTTTGGGGCTTAAACCCTAATTATCATATCATGAAATGAAAGCATATGTAAAAGGACAATACTGTCCTAATTTACACAGCCTTCCTATTCTGGCAGACTCCCGATAGAAGTGGGGGCACTGTGTAAAACATGAATTAAATTAAAAATGTATGATTAACTAATCTTTTTACATTTTTGATTGGTAACATGAATATGCATTAATTCTGAATTTGATGCCTGCAAAACAATCATAAGAAGTTGGGGCAGGGGCAACAAAAGACTGGGAAAGTTTTGAAATGCTCACAAAACACCTAAAACATTCTAAAGGTAAACAATTGCTAACAAATGATAGGTGTGAAAGGGGCATCCTCAAAAGGCTCAGCTGTTCACAAGGAAGGGTGGTGCTTCATATTGAACGAGTGCAGGTACTAGACAGGTTTACCTGCAGTCCAGACCTGTCTCCTTGAACACTATGAAACACAAAGTAGGCCAAACATTGTGACTGATCCACCCACTTAGGTTGTGTCTGTCCTTGTCAACATAGCACTGACAGTTACACTGTGTGTAGCTGTCCAGTTTTCCCAATAGAGTTTCAGTCAATTGCTCTCTGGTGTGGGTAGTGATTATCTCATCTCCCGGCCTCCTACTGGATCCATCAATGGCATTTACTGGCTGGGGACCTGAATTGTCAAATAGATTTCCCAGAGGACTAACAGACTGATAGGTGGTCAATCAGCTGACATTTTCTGCTGACTGTCAGTGATATCTCTTTGGCTCTGGAGGACTATTATGTCTGTGGAGGTCTTTTATTTTCTTGATTTAACCAGAAAACCTCTTGAGATTAAAAATCTAATTTTCAAGAGTGCCCTGGCCAAGACAGGCAGCAACATAAGTTAAGGGAAAGTGACAACAGGTAAAACTTATCAGGGAAAAAAACGGGCGGGAAAACACGAAAAAGACAGAAAGTAAAACCCGACATGGCACAGTGAAACTAAAAAAAGATTTAAAAAGGAATAATAATAACAATATTAATACATTTTATTTATATAGCACCTTTCATACATGGAATGCAGCTCAAAGTGCTTCACAGAGATAAAAAAGGTACATGAAGGCATAAAAAAGCAGCAATAAAATATACAGGTTATAAGATAAAACATGCCAAACAAAATAATAATAATAACACACACATACACACAAAAATACCAATGAAACAACAACATCTTACAACTGAAAAGAGCAATGGCGTAAAAGGGTGAACCATCTTTATAAGGTTTGCAATCTAAGGGAAGGCCAAAGTAAAAAAATATGTTTTTAACCTTTTCTTAAATATATTCGCAGAGTCTGACTGTCAAATATGTAGTGGAATTTTGTTCCATAGTTTTTGAGCATAGGCACTAAAGGCTGCTTCTGCCACTTTTTTTTTTTTGTTTTTGGGACTATTAGTAGTCTAGAGTCCAACGATCAAAGAGCATGATTAGGGGTGTAACGTGATAGACAGTCTGCTATGTATGAGGGTGACATATCGTTGAGGGCTTTAAAAACCATTAGGAGTACTTTAAAATAAATCCTGTATGATATAGGCAGCCAGTGAAGTATAGGAGTAATATGTTTTCTTCTTCTCGTTTTTGTTAGAACTCTAGCTGCTGCATTTTGTACGAGCTGAAGTTTAATAGTTGATGTCTTGGGGAGGCCAGTGAGCACCAACAACCTCTTCCCCTCCTCAGACTCTGGTAACCTGAATATTCTCATCCTTCTCCACCTTACAGCAGCCTTTAACACCATCAACCACTCCATTCTCCTGTCTCATCTGAAATCCTCCCTCAACATCACTGCCCTCCTGGATAAGGCCATATCTCACAAACCAACAACAGTTCATCAACATCAATAACTGCATCTCCTCCCTCGTCCCCTATGTTTGGTTCTAGGCCCTTTCCTATCCATCCTCTACATCAGTGGTCGGCAACTGGCGGCCCGCGGGCCAAATTTGGCCCGCCGCCAATAATATCTGGCCCACCAGATGACATTGATTAAAAAAAAAAAAAACCTGATATATGTATTTGCTATCAAAAAACGACAATTCTACACAGATTTCAGAACATTTATTCAAAAGTCGTGAACTGACAAAATATGATAAAATAAAATAAGGCAGCATCTGCTTGACTTCAGCCGCACACTGACTTCAGGTAGGAACTTATTTGGCATATGTGCGCTCTGAGAAAAAAGAGGGCAAAAAACTCTGTGTGCCACTCCAACAGATGCAAAATCTGTTTCATTGAATTCAAACAAACAACAAACTTAGCTCAAAGATCAAATAAATAAAATAAATTAAAACAAAAGAAAAAAAAAGTTCTGCTTGACTTTGGACGCACACCGGCTTGTGGTGGGAAATTGGGACATGCGCTGTGCTCCTGAAATTACAGAGCAAAAAAAGCAAAAAAGAAATTACTATTTAAATAAAATCAAGCAATAATATGACTATTAAAAACTTGAAAGGCTACTCACTTAATGGGAAAACTGGCATCTCCCTTCAGTCACAATCTTTTGGATGTCTGGCGACATGGATGTCAGTTTAATCCGCAAGCAGTTCTCCAGATTTTTGCGCGTTAGGCGGTTCCTCGCATGCGTCTTGATGGCGTTCATTGAAGAAAAGCTTGATTCACAAGTATAGGTAGAGGGAAACATCGTCAGTACATAAAAGGCAAGTTTCTTAATCCACCTGTACTCCTCTGAGCGTGCGATCCAAAAATCCTCCAGGGATTGCGCTCTGAGCGCATCGCTGACCAGGGAGCTTGTTTGAAAATCAATAAGCTCCAGCTGAAATGCGGCCTCATCCAACGAGGGGATGATTTTTTTAGCCAGGGAGGAGAAATCCGCACTTCGGACAGTGAGTGGGTCACGGACAAAAGCGATGATGTCCCTCGGGATGGAGTAGTCCTCAAACCTGGACTTGAAGTTGGCTCGTAGTTGTTTGACGAAGTCAACCATCAGCCCTGTCACTTTTCCCCGTCCCTGTGATTTTAGTGTAGTGAAGTGCAAGAGCCTTCCACTTGATATGTCTGACTGGAACAACTCCAGTTTCTTGGTAAACGATTCCAGCTTTTCAACCAGGTCCACAATGGTTTTATCTCTCCCTTGTAGCTGCATGTTAAGCTGGTTCAGGTGGCCAAAAATATCCGTTAAAAATGCAACGTTGGACATGGCCATTTCATCTTCTAGAAAGGCAAGGTGGTCGCCTGCAGCTCGTATCTTGCTTTATCTCAGGAAGGCTTTAACCTCATCCAGTAGCGCACACAAGCGCTCCAGCGCTCCAGCGCTTTGCCTTTACTTAACCAGCGCACGTCGTTGTGAAGCAGCAGGTCATCATAAATGGCCTCCTCTGACTCAGCCACAAGTTGTCGGAAAAGACGATGCTGTGTGCTTGATGTACCTCTGACAAAATTAATGACACGCATTACTTTATCCATAACGCCCTTTAGCTCTCCACTGAGCCTGGCGCACAGGACACTCTGGTGAATAAGGCAATGCAATCCATGCATTTGGGGCGCGATCTCCTTCATTCTGCTCACCAGACCTCTGTGGCAACCAACCATGGCAGGTGCCCCATCTGTCACGATGAGGTTGATTTTCTCAAATGACAATGAATGGAGTTTGAATAATTCTTCCAGTTTGGTAAATATAACTTCCCCAGTGGCGTTCCCCTCTAGTGGAATTAGAGAAAGCAACTCCTCCCTGAACTCCTTTCCATCAAAATATCGCACATAGACACACATCTGGCTTACATCTGTGTTGTCGGTGCTCTCATCAATGGCCAGAGAAAAGTATTCGGCCTGACTCAGATCACTGATAATGACTCCATGCACAGCATCCGACAGTGCGTCTATGCGCCGGGAAGCTGACCTCGCAGAAAGAGGCACCTGTTTCACTGAGGTAATCACGCCATCCATTGATTTATCAGTAGCCAGCTCCTCCAAAACTGCCACCATCACTTCTTTAAAAACCTTTGCATCAGTGAATGGTTTGTTGTGCCGGGTTAGAACCCATGCCGCTTTAAGGGATGCACTTGTCACCTTTTGCTGCGCCGTGAGTCCTCGAACCAGGATCTTGCTGCTGTGTGCATATCCAGCTGTCAGTGCGCTAACTTTCTGCCTTCGCGCCTCTGTCTGGAGTGGATATGCAAGTTGCCATGCTTAGTCTCGTGGTGCCTTTGGATATTATATTCTTTGCAAACTGCAACAACCTCATTGCAGATGAGACAGACTGGCTTGGCGTTCATAAAATCAGGTAGGATGAATGCATATTTTTCTCTCCACTCTTCTTTATACGTCCTACCTTCGCTGTCGACTTTCCTTTTGACTGCTTTGGACAATGACATTTTGTCTTGCTAGCTAGCTAACTAATGTCTCACGTTATCGCGTTATCTCAGAAAAAAAAAAAAAACAATAACAGCATCACGTCACACGAGAATAGGCTGCGTTACCAACGGAAACCAAATCATTACAGCAAATGACCTTAAAATGATGAATAAGTTAGTTAAGCTCAGAAAAGTGTTTATTATTTAAGCATTAAGTCTTAACAGAGTATGTGTGATTACAGACAGCAGCCTTATTATCACCAGGCTACTGGCTGTTTCCTAACGCAGACATTGTAATAACAGTGTAACAAATTCAATTGATTTAATATAAATAACTTTATTAAATCATGTTTATGTCGAAAAATGAGAGAATTTTTTTGTGGAAAAGACAGGTTTGCCTGATGAAAATGTAATTTTGGCCCACCATTGAGTTAGTCAGAAAAAATTTGGCCCGAGGCCAAACTTAGTTGCCGACCCCTGCTCTACATACTCCCACTTGGTCACATCATTCATCGCCACTGTCTCAACTTCCAGTGCTATGCAGACGATGACCTTCTGCCTCAATTGTAACGGGTGAGGTACGGACCCAGATGCAGTACACCGGTAAACAGGAATAGTTGGTAATGACTTTTATTCAGCCCAGCACAAATCAAACACGAAGCAAGATGAAGTAATTATGCACACAGTTCATTCTTCGGGTCGGAACCCACAACAAAGTCTCTGGAGGGAGATCGAAGCAACGAACCGAAGCTTACGTCACTCGGCGTGGATGCGGAGGAAACCCCGTAGCTCAGCAGCTCGACAGCACGTGTGGAGATACCGTCGAGGAGAAGGCGGAAGCGTGGTCGGGGACAGGCGGAGGTTCCGAAACCGAGTGAGCAGTCCGATGATGCAGCGGTACCGATGGGGATGGACCAGGAGGATCGTCGGGGCCAGGCGGAGAGGTCTTTGCCAGCAGAGCAGATCAGGAACGCCAAAACAGAACTCGTGGTCGGGGACAGAAGGCAGGTAGGTTTACCGGGGATCAGGCGAAGAGAGGAGGTCAGGAACAGGCAGGGTCGGCTTTCAGAGATCTGGCAGGAGAATGCTGGAGAGTCTTGCATAATGCGAAGGAACAATCTGGCAATGAGTCTGTGTGTGTGGGTGGCTTATATACTGAGTTGATTACTGATGGACTGCAGCTGGAGGTGAGTGAGTGAGCAGGCAGAGTGGGCGTGGTCAGCAGGTAGAGGGAGCAGAGGGAGAGTGAGTGGAAAAGTACTGAGGGGGGAGAGGAGCAGGATTGTGACATCAATAATATTAAATCCTGGATGCAAGCCAACTTCCTCAAACTGAATTGTGAAGAATTTGACATCATCATCATTGGTCCCAAATCTCTCAGAAAAAAAGCTCAAGACTTCAAGACTCCCTCACCACTGACTGCTCCACATTGCACTAATCCCCACACATCCCGCAACATTGGCATCATCTTTGACAGCAACCTCACCAGAACGGCCTTCTTCCGTCTTAAAAACATACACTTCAAAGTCCTCGTCCTCACTCACCACCCTTTGGAACTCTCTCCCCATGTGTAATTAATTAAGTATGAATTTTAATGCTGCGTGTATTCTTATCATGTATTTTAATGTATTCTTTGTATTATTTTTTTACTTTGTAAAGCGTTTCTGAGTTTCTTGAAAAGCACTCCATAAATAAAATATATTATTATTACTATTATTAACAGCTGACGCTGCTCCAGAGTGAATGTTTGCAGGCTGGTGAAACATCCTGGAGCCAACTATTTATTGGAGTGTCCAGCCAGCCAGCGCTCCAATCACATACTGTTGCTCATGCTGAGTTAGAAAATATTTGCATGCATGACTGTTGTTGGCCATTCTTTTCTCCTCTTATCTCATTTTGAATGTCCGACAATAATCTACAGACAGTGCACACTCTGTTTGTGCATTTTGACCGTCAACATAATGATAACCTGGTCAGTTCACAGCGACACAGTTCAGCACTATAACCCGACTCTCTACAGTAACTCTCTATCTCAGCTATCTTCTTTTGATTCTTTTGTGATACATAATGCCACTACACTTAGAAGACAGAATGTTGCCTGAGTGTAACTGAACACACAAGCTTAAACCTGTATCAATGCATGACAATTTTGGGGAGGTCAAATTTCCCTCTTTCATCTAATGGAGGGGACGTGACCCCCAGTCACATGACTATTACTCTGTCCAATGCTTGATAAAGCAGGATCTTCCAGCTCTGCAGGCCCTGCTCATCTCTCCATGGTTGTAGAAGCTGCAGCTGTTCCTCGTTCATACCTGTCGCAAGAATGTCATGTTTTACTAATTGCAAGTTTCCAAACTCTTAATCTTGCCTCATCTCAGTAAGTCAGTCTTGTAACAGTTATGCCAAGTGGTAACAAAAAAGTGAACTGGTCAACATTATGTCAGTCGGTCTACTACTGTGTTCAGACAACCCCGATTTACAGACATCACTCATAAAGGCAACTCATAACTTATAGCAGAGAAATAATACAGCCAGTCAAAATCAGACTGCTGTTTTATGATCATCACGTGTGGTATTTCTGTGTAGTTTACTTTACAGCTTACTTTGCTCAATTTTAGCAACCCACAGTAACAAGAAAACAATCACATCACCCCACTTGAAAACTTTATAGCGAACTGTGAGTCCATTAGTTACACTAAATGATATGTTTCGGTAAATAGTCAATGATAGACATTACTTACCAGTCTAAAAAAACTTTGCAAGTTCAGCATCAAACTGCATCTTTTAACCCTCCAAGAGCTTTCTCCAGTGTTGGAAGCTACACCAATATTTACTCTAGTTTATCTTCTTCTTACGTTGCTTCTTTCCTTTGCCACAGAATGTTGCTTCTTTCTCGGAGCTGCTTGTGATGCCGATAGTGGTCGTCACTTAGACTGTAACTTGGATGCTGTATTCACTGACTCTATGCTCCAGCTGGCTCAATTTATTCCTCCTCTCCTGCTGTTCACTAGAGGCCAGGATGTATTATTACAGAGTGGTCAGGCTGCTGCTTAGCAGTAGATATCTCTGCAATACAATCAATGGGCATCTTGGACATACAGTAACATCAAAGGTGTTAATTCTCCACACTCTGTTGATAGGGTTAGTTCATTTTTTTAATGTTTTAAACTAAAATTATGTCCAGTTCTTACATAATGCACCTTTAAGGCAGCTAACTTACTTCAGTTCAATAGCAATAAAACAGAGGTTTTGATCACTGGACCACAACATCACAAACTACAAATACAGTCCACCCTTGGTTCATTCAGCGAATTCAAGAATCTTGGAGTAACTTTTGATAGCCTATCCTTTGAAAAACATACCAGAAATATTGTCAAAGTCTCTTTTATCATTTATGCAACATCTTCAAGATACGACACATGCTCAATTTTAAGGACAGAAAAAGCCATATATGCCTTTATTGCATCACGCCTAGACTACTGTAATTCTCTTTTTACCTGTTAAAATTCCAATTTAGTTTTACAATAACAACTTGCACAGAAATCAGCAGCCAGATTATTTACCAAATCCAAAAAGTTATGTCTCATCACTCCGATTTTTAGCATCACTGTACTGGTTATCCATTAATTTTAGAATTCATTTTACATTTTTATTAATCGCATAAAAGGCCATCCATGGTCTTGCACCAGATTACAGAACAGAACTACTGTCCCCTTACAATCCAGCCCAGACCACTGTGATCAGCTGATCAAAACCTTTTAGCAGTCCCATGAACGAGACTGAAAACCAGTGGTGACTGTGCATTTTTAGTTTTGGTCCCCCGTATCTGGAATAGCCTTCCCCTCAGTGTGAGATCAGCAGACTCCACTGAAACTTTTCAGACCTTCATAAAAACTCACTTTTATAAGAAAGCCTTCTCTTAAAATTATTATTTGATGCTTTTATATTTCTAACTTATCACTGATGTATTTTATAGTGGTCCTGTTTTAGTTTTGCCACCTGACTTCTTTGAGCACTTTGGATTCTTTGTACTTTTACCTGTTTTTAATTAAAGAGTTTGTCCGTTTATTGGCTTTAAACTTGTTTTATATGACATTATTTCTTATCATTTCATTAGTGTCTTTTCTGCCTTTATATGTGGTTATTCTATTAATTTTAGTTTTACCTGCTTAAAGTAGGTTAATTCTCTTCACCACATGTTCTTTACTTAATAGGAAAGGGTATTTTTAAACGTGCACCCTCATATGTTTTTGTACACATTGTTATTTTACTTGCGTTTTATTGTTCTTAGGGGGCAGGGGAGGGGCGGCATGTCTTGCAGGGAGCATTTTTACATACTTTACATTCAATTCAAGTTTTGGCACTTTGATGATGTGAACCATGGACATCATTACAGCATGCTAATGAGTGAATAGAAGTGTAAGTATAATATGTCACCCGGAAAAGCTTTTTTAAGTCTTAAGAAATGTAATAATAAGCTTTTATTCTTCTGTGAGTTGGAATAAAAGCAATAGATTTTACTTCTATTTTACCTGTTGCAGTCTGATACACACAGTTACAGAGCCAGTCCTTCCACACAGAAACAAGCTGCATAGTGGTGTTTTGACGTCCCAGCTTGCACAGTGTGGGCTGCATTTTGATTTTCTCCTTCCTACATGTGCGACTCTGAAAAAGGAATTGTTTGAAGGTAACTTTATAACCAGTTAAACTGTTTCTGATGAAACAATTCATTTCCTTTTTTTTTACTACGTTAACTAGGGTGTTCTCCTATTGATCATTAATATTGTGAGGGATGCAGCACCCAGACCAGCTCATTAGGGATATTTTTATGTGTTCATTTTTAATGTCTTTTATTGAAGCCATTATTGATGAAGTCTTTTATTGTTGTTTTTTTTTGCCTTCATGAGTGAAACCTGTAATAAACAATGAGAGGCCACAGTAGGTGTCTGTTGTCAAGTATTCTGCCAGATGGTTGAATCAGGAGCTAAACTCGAAGGGGTTGTGGTGTTTTTGGTGGTCAGTCCTGTTCAAGGCAAGAATAGGCTCACAGCATGGACTGATGTTGTGTGTGGCCTGGTTGTGTGCATAATTACGCACATGTTGTTGCCATTGTTGCTGTCCTCCTCCTCTCCCCGTGTGCTCCCTTCGCCCTCCTACCTGTGCACCTGTTGCCAATTCCCTCATTCAGGAGGGCAGGTAAGGAGGTGCGGAGTGTGAGGCCCTCTCTCTCTGAGACGCGTGCCATGCAAGGAGGCAGCACAGCAGCCGAGTTTGTGGGGTTCTCTCCCTTTGTTTCGTTCCTTTCTTTTCCCCTCGGGCATGTCAAGATTGCCTGGTTTTGCTGCTTTAGTTTGTTGTGTTAGTTTGGGTTTGAGGTTTCCGGTGGTTCAGTTTTCAGTCTTTGTTTCACTTTAGTTAGAGCCTTCCTTTCTGTTCTTTTAGGGAGTTAGGGGAAAGGCGTTGAGTCTGACGGCCTTCTGTGGGCTGGCTCAGCAGCTTTCCACCTTTTTGTTCCTTTTGGCCGAACCTCCATCCTTTTGGATTTGTTCTGTTAATTGTTTGCTATAATTTGTTTTTTCTTCTTGACAGAGAGCCACCACGAAGGGGTTTTAAACCAGTTGATTTGACAGTATTTCATTAAAACTTGCTTTTACACGTTTCTCAACTGTCTGGCGTCCTCTCTGTTGAGCCTTTTGCTAATTTCGTTGAAAGGCCGTAACACCAATCACACTGTAAACAGTGGTAGCTCAAGACAGCATAGAACAGCTCTCTTTAAATGATCATGGCTATGTTTTAGTCAGTTATTATCCTTTCTGCGCCTGTAATTAGAGTTGTGAAGCGCCCAGGTGTAGTGCTTTAAAGTGTTTATTTTTTCTGATTTAAAAAAAAAAATAGTTTTCCCTGGCTCACCTGTGTTGTTGGTTTTCTGATGAAGTTCAGGCACAGTTCATTGTGTTCTTGGATTAAGAAAGGAATTTCAAGCAAAGCAATGGAGCAGGTTCAGCAGTTTTACTCGCAGCTGCCAAACACTCAAAGCAACTAGCAGCCACAGAGCTCCAAGACTGACTCCAGAAGGTCACTCAGGAATGTGTGTGTGTGAACAGCTGCTGATGGAGACCATTTTACTTTATTTTTGGAGTTGAGGGATGAGTTGATTAAAATCAGCAGCTACTATGAAAATTCCATCTGGTTCTTTGGGCATGTTGCTGCTGATGGTATTGTTCAATTCCTGCAGTGCATTTTTTGAACTTGCATCGGAGTCTTGTGTCTTCATGGCTCCCAACAAGGTCCGTCTTTCCAGCGCAGCAGCTCGATCCGGGATATTAGGGGTTAACTATGTCTCTGTGAAGATGTGTGCAGAGTAGTCTCTGATTTTCCATTGTTAAATGATTAGTTATTATGTTTCTCCTACAGCATTAAAATGCCAGCGTTTATTCCTTGCCTTTCACAGAGATGCTGTGTTCTGTGACTGACACTTGCCAGCTGACTAAACAGGACTGTCAGTGATGCTGCTACTGAACAATAGCAGAGTTGAGTTGTGCGCACGCCGTGCTTGACCAAAAATAATTACAGAGGAATAAAAAAAAACATATGAGGTATCAAGATTGCTGAACTGTAACTCTCCAGGCAGGAGGAGACTTGAGACTTTACAGGCTCCACATAGGTTATGTTGACTTTACCTGGGTACCAAGTGGGTATGGACCCAAAATGGACACCTAGAACCCAATCTCTCTCTCTCTCTCTCTCTGTCTCACACACACACACACACATTGATGTGACATGTTTTTGACTCCAGAAAGGATTTAATTTTGTGATTATAGTTGGACTAACAAAAACAAATAAAAGATCCATGCTATTGCAATAGCTGACACATTGCTTTCATTACAGTGAAAATGACCAGCATGCTGAAACTACAGTTGACCAGCAACTGTTTCAGTTTCTAATTTCTAATCTCTTTCAGTGAGCATGCTCAGAAAATTACAGCACCATTTACATGACCAGAAAAAACATACTGACCATGCTTAGCATAATGGCAAGTTACACTGATTTAAAACAAGAAATATGTATGAATGAATGTGATAGCATGACTTTCAGTGTCATTTGCTCAAAAAAAAATGATTTGTATTTTATCAAGACTCCAACATAAATCATTCTGTGGCTCAGTTTGTCCAAGTTGTGTCAGTCAACAATCCTTTCATTTAAAAAGCTGAATTATTATTCATGTATTGTTTAAATGCATTCTTTTCATTTTACTTAAAGTCTAATCATGAAATATCGATGCTTAGCTAAGGTTTTTTCCCCCTTATTTTCTCATCTGCCCCCTTTCTTTTTTCTTTCTGCACTCCAAGTGATGTGAATATAATATTTGGTTGATAAAGTTGTATTTCATGACAATGTCTCGTGTACTTTTTTGAGTATAAGAAAAAAGAACCATGTTCTTAACTCACCTGCTCGGATGCTGGGGAGCAGCAGAGCTGCCAGAAACATGGCACATGTCTTCATCTCTGTCAGCCCACTGCTGACTATCTGCACCCCTGAGGCCTTCAAAGGTTGCTTCACACCTTCCAGTGGGTGTTGGAGGGGGTTTCAGAGTGGGAGGCCACCAAAGGTTCCTAGAATATCAAGTTGAAATGCACAAGTTTTAGCAAGACATGTACAAATAGGTGACTCCATGAAATACAAGCATGGCAGGAGGTCTGTCATTTTTTGGGGCAGCTGTGTCGCAGAGTGTAGTCTTTCAGAACACTAGCTTTTTTGATTCTAGCTTTAATTTCAAAGAGATTATGGCAGAAGATTTGGTTTGATCCCCACCCCCTCCAGTCTGCATGTCAAAGTATCCTTGGACTGAACCCCAAATAGTGTGTGAGTGTGTTTGAATATTATACTGAGTAGCAGATGGCACCTTGTGTGGCACCTCAGCCAACAGTGTGTCAGAGGCTGTGCTTCACTTTATCTGCCCTCTGCTGTGTGACAGAGAGCTGTACCACTAGTCCCATACTTGAGTCCGATCTTGACTCAGACGTTTTACCAGGCTCACCCATTACAGTCTTTGGTTTTCTTTCCTCTTTTTTGCTTTTCTAGTGTCCCATTGCTGACTGAAGCAACCCTTTCTCATGTTGGCTATGTGATGACTGCCTAGATTATGTTAAGAGTGTTTCATGCAGTTAATGAAATGATACATCTGTGTACTGCGCTGGATTTGCAGAGATGTAGGCTGGGTGGGTGGTGTACATAAAAGACTTTTATGCAGTGATGCATAGAGAGATATTAAATGTTCATATATTGCTGGTAACATTGTACATGATAATTAGCTCGCTAATATTTTTTCTTGTAGAGTTGTAATCACAATATTAGAAAATAATGCAACATTTAGGCAAACTTATTATTTACTATTTCTTTATATTTATTATTTATGCTCTCAGTGATGACTTTGATGCTGTGACTCATCTTGTCTCGCTCTCTACACTCAACACTAAGTGACTTTGACTACAGCCTACAAGGCTGCACGAAATAACCACCAGAAGTTGTCAGGCATGTCGTGTTAATTTGGACACACATTTAAACACTACGCTGTGCATGGGAAATACTGTGGACAGATAAACAAGCATCACAAATGCATGTGCATCAGTTTGCCAATACATATAACATGTATGCACTGGTAAGACCAGCTAAACACCAGCTTATGCTGGTTCTGGTTTTAACTGGTTTTAGCTGGTCTTTGATGGTCTTAGATGGTTGTGACCCAGTTCTTGCTGGTCTTTGATGGTTTGACATGCTGGTGTGGCCAGCCTGTTTAGCTGGTCATGCCACTGTAACTAGCCTGTCAAGCTGTGCACATTTATCTTTATGCATAACACATGAGAGAAGACTTAACTGATATATGCCCTTTGCTTTTCATACTTTCTCCTCATGACACTGTTATTTCTCCTTCTCCTGGTTTCAATTTAACAAGATGTTCAATGGATGAACCAGCTAGAGTGACCATCACAAGCTGGAATGACCAGCTAAACCATCAAAATGATGCAACAACATACCTAAAGCTGGTCCAAAAAGGCTGGTCAGCCAGCTTAACTATCTTAAGCTGTTTTTTCTTCAGCTGAGATGTAAACTTTTTAGTGGAAACTGAAAACATACTAAATAAAATTTCTCAACGTCGGACTAACACACCTAGATAATGCTACTGAGAATAGAGCTACTCTTTCATATGCCTCAACCAGACCAGGGGTCTCATTTTTAGACATTGTGTATGCATAAAACGAGCCCTGAAAGAGGCATATGCCACTTCACGCAAAAGTTGTGATAAATGATGCCTCTCACATTCAATTTGGCCTCACATCACACTTGACATATAGATCCACTTCATCATAAATATTCATTCCATTCAGGCCATTTCATTTAAGTTTGGGCTAACCATAACTTTTCCATTAGCCCCTTTTTAGTTGAAAAAATAATGAGCAAACTCAAATCTCACTGAATTCTGCTCATTACTTAATCAGCGCTATCTCACCATCACATCTCTGACCCCAAGCACAGAGGAGAGGACTGTGTGCTGACATGTGTGGTCAGCTGTGAAGCCAATAGTGCATCAAACAGCATTAAATAACTGCAAAACAGAGCAACAACAGTATTAAATAATATCTCCTAATACTGTAAATAAATATCACCAAATAAAACTTTTATTTTCATATAGTTTTTCAGTGAACACAACTGTGTGCACACACAGGACACATTGGAGACACCGCCATGACTGTCACAGACACCATGCCTTCTCCAGTCACTTCACCCGACACACCTTCACCACCTTAGGAAATTCATTGTAAATTTTGATTGATGGGCGAGGCAACACAGAGATCAGAGCCATACAGTAGCTTATGTGATTCCAGACCCTGCTGGTTATGAAATACTTCATGAAAAACTGTAAGAACAAGTGGGCACCGTTCTGACAACATTCAAACATACTTTCTTTGAAAAAAAAAAACTTGGAGAGAAGTAACTACTTTCCTATCAGAACTAATCTGCTTGGCATGCACTTGCTATGACAACACTCACATACAAACATATTTGCCACCAAGTTAACTGAGGGTGGAGGACACTTTCAAAGATGTTTTATGACTTCAACATTAACAAAAACTTAGAATTAATCTCTTACAAAGACGTGTATTGATTCCATAACAGTAATATACCTCTGGGGAAGTACAAAGTATTGGGTGGAGCTCTGCTATTGTATTACTGGCAGCTCTGTCTGAGGTCTTACTAAACTCCTGCAACATGGAGGTGAAGAAAATCTGCTGACTTCACGCACAGACACACACGCGCACGCACACACACACACACAATTGACTTTTTCCAGGCACATGTATGTCTGCATGAATGTTTTGCTCTCTGTCTCATCTGCAGGAATGCAGTCTCATCAGAGCCTCAGGAATATTATGGCACTGTTGTAGATTTTGATAGGCTTACGATGCATTTAATTTAAAGAATGGACGTCACATATCCCAGCTAATGTAGCCCCCCAAACAACCATTAAGAGACACCTAATGCAGCAGTTATGACACAATAAAAACTGATTGCACCATGTCAACAACCTGTCCATTTAATTCCTGGTACAAATTATATGAAAAAATGGATTAGTTTCTGGTGTTTTTCTCTATTCAAGTCAACATCAATTCAAGATTCGAGAAGAAATCCTGATTTTTTATTTCTATTTATGTATTTATATTGTTATTATTTTTTAAATCAGACACCATTGGGGTCCTAAAAACAGGCTGCAAAAATGCAATTTGGGTACCTATTGGAACCTATTGCTCCTGCTAGACTATTTTAATGGTGTGCTGCCGGGCTCCTTCCAAGGATCAGTATCTGTAATCTACCTGCTGTTCAGTAAATGTTCCAATAGACCAACAAACTTTGTTCTCAAAGGCAGACACAAAGAGAGAGGTGGACAGACAGAGAGAGAGAGGGACAGGCAGAGAGAGACAGAGAGAGAGTCAAGTCAATTCAAGTCAATTTTATTTATAAAGCCCATCATCATAACTCACAGTTTGCCTCAGAGGGCTTTACAGCATATGACATCCCTCTGTCCTTAGACCCTCACATCGTCTGAGGAAAAGCTCCCCCAAAAAAAACCTGTACCAGGGGGAAAAATGGTTGAAAGAAGAGCAACTTAGGAGGGATCCCTCTTTCAGGATGGACAGATGTGCATATAGATGTCGTAATTCACAATTAAATTACAATAATGACAAAGGAAAGAGAGAGGGAAGAGGAAGAGGAAAGAGAGAGGGAGAGAGGCACAGCAATAATGGTAACAATAGCATATCATATAACAATAGTGATAGGTGTAAAATTACGAAATGCACTCTATGATAGCATGTGATGTACGGTATCAATGTAGCCACAGCACGAGCAAGGCCAAAGGCAGGGTCACAGCATCAGCACAGCTATCACCACGATCAGGTGCGGCCAAGATTGCAACCAGGATCCAGGAAAACTAGGAAACAAGGGAGCAGGAATGCTCCAGAGAGGCAGCCGAGTTAGTGTAATGCAGTAAAATGACATAAGCGTTTGCAGTTGGAGGGAGCAAGAGAAGGAGGAAGGAGCTCAGTGTATCATAGAAAGTCCCCTGTCAGCTTAAACCTATGTCAGCCTAACTAGGGGCTGGTCCAGGCAACCTGAGCCAGCCCTTATTATACGCTTTATCAAAGAGGAAGGTCCTAAGTCTACCCTTAGAAGTGTGTCTGCCTCCCTGACTGAAACTGGAAGATGGTTCCATAAAAGAGGAGCATGGCAGCTGAAGGCTATGGCTCCCATCCTATATTTGGAGACTTTGGGAACCACAAGCAACCCTGCATTTTCAGAGCGAAGAGATCTTGAGGGTTGTTATGGAACTATGAGCTACGACAGATAGGATAGAGCCTGACCATTCAGAGTTTTGTATGTAAGGAGGAGGATTTAAAATTAAATTCTGGATTTTACAGGGAGCCAGTGCAAAGAAGCTAAAACAGGAGAAATATAATCCCTTTTCTTGGTTCCTGTTAAAACACGTGCAGCAGCGTTCTGCACCAGTTGGAGAGACTTCACAGACTTGTTGGGGCAACAGGATAATCGGGAGTTGCAGTAATCCAGCCTAGAAGTAACAAATGCGTGCACTAATTTTTCGGCGCCTGTTTGAGACAGGATATGTCTAATTTTTGTGATGTTACGCAAGTGAAAGAAAGCAGTCCTTGAAGTTTGTTTTATATGGGAGGCAAAAGATAGATCTTAGAGGTTCCTTAAAGTAGAGGGACAGACAGGCAGCTGCAGATAATGGAGAGGTGAACAGGGTCTGAAAATAGGCTCTATGAGTGAAAGAAAAGCAATTTAATATTCCAATATACTGACATACAGCTGTGGAAGAAGTACTCAGACCTTTTACTGAATTAAAAGTAGCAACAGTGTAGAAATACTCTGTTTTCAGTCAAAGTCCTGCATTCAAAATACCATTAAAATACCATAATACAATTTAAGTATACTTGAAATAGCCCACTAGACGTTAAGGGGTTAATTATGCAGACTGGCCCATTTCAGATACTATAGCCTATATATTAGAATTATTATTGTATTAATGTGTTCATCACTTTAACTTAGCAGCTGGTAAGGGTGGAGGTCATTACAAATATAGGCCTACTGCTGGGTAGATAATAATACATCATAATTTATTAGTTGATTTATATTTGTATTAATAATTTTAATCTGTAAAGTAACTAAAGCTGTCACATAAATGTAGTGCATTAAAAAGTACAAGATTTACCTCTGAAATGAAGAGGAGCATAAAACTAGCAAACTAGCATAAAATGTAAATACTCAAGTACATGAACCTTAAAATTGTACTTAGATACGGTACTTGAGTAGATTAAATTCCAACACTGATAACATAAGTACAATTCTAGTTAATATATGTTAAATTAAAGCAGTTTTGAAGTACCCCCCAGATTTGACACTCTTTAAGGTACACATTTCAACTTTCCTGAGATTACGATGTGCACTTTGAATGTAAATAAAGTGTCAGAGTGCATAAAAAAGCACCAAAAAGTGGTTTATTTATCAAATTCTGTTAGGTCTGAGCCTCAAATACCCTTAAACCCTAAAAAACAATGGCCACTGGTTTTAAATTTAAAAAAACATGAAATGCCTGCGTGCTAGCATAAAGTCCTAAAAATTAACACGTTACCCACAAACATCTCTCACTGCCCCCCATTCAAAACGGGTTCTGGTCCAGTGTGCAGGAATTAGAAGCATCTATCTAAATGGTATATATTATTCACATCTATGTTAGATTCTAATGACCTGAAAATAAGAATAATTGTGTTGTTGTTACCTTGAAATGAGCTATTCATATCTACAATACTAGTCCTCTTCCACAGAGTTAGTCATATTGTTTCTACAGGAGCCCAGAACGGACAAACCAAACAACAGCATAGATAGGGCCATTTGTGTTTTTGAGTCAGCAACTGTAGCCCTCCAACACACTTGGCACATGGCAGAAGTTTCAGTTCAGCAACCTCACCACCAGATGGCAGTGTATCCTAAACACTGGACCTTTAAAGGCCTGGTCTGTGTCATACAGAAGCTAAGAGGTGCTGATAGCCACTGACCACCCTGCTGTATTTGATGGCCTAAGAACAGGCTGGTTATTTGTACTGTACTGTACTATTCATAAAGAAAATCACTGGGTCTATTCAGCACCTCTGCTCAAAGTGCCAAAAATAATTATATCATCAACCCGAGGCCTGCAGTGACAATGGGTAAAATGATTCACTCAGCAGCCAGTCAGCCAGTTTTGAAACAGACCTGCCTCAACACACACTAACAGGGAGGGGGAGGGAGTTGCAGGTGTGTGCGTCTCCTGAAATGCAGTGTGGATCTAGTTGTCGGAAAATAACATTTGGTCACATGCTGAACATACTATCCTCAACCTGATTCAGGTAAACAAGCAGTTAGTGCCAAGACCTGAATGAAGTACTTTGTAACACAATGACACACACACATACACACACACACACACACACACACACACACACACACACACACACACACACACACTCTCACATGAAAACAAACATACTCACACACCACTGGTGCTCGAATTATAAAGGTGACAAAATCTCTGGTTGCCAGTTTGTAGAGTCAACATCAGTAGTTTAAAACATAACCATTTCAAATTAGCAGTTTTTTGGGACAAAAATTGCCTTTGCCATTCATAAAATGTGTAGTCTATTGTAAGATCTTTCTTACTAATACACACAATAATAAGGTTTGAATCACACATAAACTTACTCATGCATAGACTACAACACAGATACAAAGAATATAGAAAGGTTCAAATAGTTTGTCCATTCTGGGCTACTGTAGAAACATGGTAGTGCAACATGGCTCCTTGGAATAGGACTCGTTTCCTCTGTAAATATAAATGCCTTATTCTATGGTAACAAAAACCCAACAATACTTTTTTTTATTATTATTAATGCATGTCACAGCCATTGGAGCCATCATTTCATGATGATTTGTCCACAATAGGCTGAGCTTTGCCAGATATCTGACACACTACTAAGCTCTAATGTTTGGCCTCGAGGGTGATCATCCTGGTGTTAATGCACTTTGTAGAGGGTGGCTTTTCTGTCCAGCTGGGCAGGAATAATCCCTCTGAAAAGATTAAAGATCAATTACAGAGACTTTCAACAAGGACACCCAGACAGCCGGAGGAACCAAAGGTGCAGTCAGCTATTCTCTCACTCTGGAAAACCGAAGTCAGTACTGAGGCAACTAAGAGACATGAAAGACAATGAGTCATCAGGATCATCAGAGGACCAGGATAGAGAAGGATAGGGTGGATTTAAATGCCTTTGTAGCTCCATGGGTTCTACAAAAAGCCTCAAGGATTAGATTTTCCCACATTCTGAATTTTTTGAGAACACATTTTTTGCCTCCTAAATCGTAGGTTCTGTTGCTACCATTTTTTTAAGTGAATCATTATTGAACCAAGGTTATTGAAAGTTATCAAAAGCTTGTTGATGTCATTTTGCTTTTAAAAGATATTGACTGATGAATGTAGAGGGGGCATGGCTAAGTACATAGACAGACCTAACTCCATAACCGTTGAGCCGATCATCACAAAGGGAATTTTAACATAAGCACGAGCATCAAATCTGAAAGCTTCATTCAAGTCGGTTGACTTGACACTAGGGAGCACCACAAATAAAAAAAATTAAAAAGACTGTGACATATCACATATCAGATTATAAATCAGAAATACTTATTTTCTAATCATTGCAAAACTTGCTAACTTGTTTCAGTACAATTTTTGAACCACGTGTGTAAAATTATTTTGAAATTGCTCAACGGGGACACACATCTCAAACAAGTACATTGGCCTGGCACAAAATTTGGCCATAATCAAATACCAGTTTGTCCAAACATCTCAAAATCTCTTTGCTATTTTTGATTAGGCAATTAAGCATGTCCTCAAATGTTTGGGTTTTTTTTAATTTATCAATAAGGGGCAACAGTGTTGTCAAAGCAGAGCATGGCCCCGCACAGATTTGTATGTTAGTGCATGAGCGTTCATACTGGCATGAACCCCAAAAATCACCACTCTCCACATGTTGTCATTCATGAGAAGACCCAGAATGAACACTATGATTACAAAACGTGGATCATTTGAAAAGCATTTGTATACAAGTGATTCTACCTCTAGCTGGTTTGATCCATTTGAGCACTGTGAGCTTTATGCCCGGTTATGTACCGACCCATCCATCTACAACGACCTCCTGCTTCCTCACGCTATATAATCACCTGACTTCCTCCTATACTCCTTTACACAAGAAAGCTTGGTCACTTCAGTGTAACCACATGCCAGTTTTGGGTGTTAGCTGAAATGGGTGATGCTCTTGTTTTCCTCGTGGGGACAGTCTATGGTTTTTTTTCTGCTTGTTCTGTGTTTGTCTGACTGTTTCTACTGTTTCAACTGAAAATACTCTCTTTGAGATTATCTGGCGAAGTGATCTGACCTGATATGAAAGATACATTTTTTGAATTTGTGGTTTGTCTCAATCAAAATAGAGACTGTTGCATTAGAATGCATGGAAATAAGTATAATTTTGGCTATAGTGGAGGATAAGAGGTGATCGTAGACTGACTGACATTACCATGCTTTTATTTCAGCTTTCTGTTTCTCTTTAATTCCCCTGTCACAGCAATGGAATGATGAAATTTGTCAAGAGTTACATTAAAGAGGAGGAAGGGGAGAAATGACCTCATTAAAGTTGGTAGGAGTATCACCAACAGCATGGAGTGAGATTCTCAGCAAGCCCTGCAGTCACACTGTGTGATCCCTGCACAGCCCAAAGATTACAGCAGCTGAAAATGTAAGCGTGATGAAACTGAAACACATGCTGCAAATGATGAAACATATTTGACATTAGCAGTGGGTGGGGGATGGTTTTTTCTTCTTCTGTTGACTGAAAATACCTTCACATCTCTGTGTTCGTGTTGCTGTCAAGATGACGAGTGAAGAGAAGAGTAATAAAAGGAGATCATAAACAATACAGGAAATCAAAATAACTGTATGTGAGGGAATTTAAATGCTGAAGTAGCTAATGAAGTGTTCAGCACTGGAAATAAAACAAATACATGAATGTGGTTAAAACTGGCACTAATCAACATCTTTTTCTAATAACATCTAAATATGTTTCAATTCTGTCTATGTGAGGAAGTGCTCAGTGACATAACGCAATGTATTGTTTTGTCATTGTTACACAATCTACAGTACATGCTACCATATAGTGTAGAGGTAGGAAGCAGTGTGTCCTTTATGTAAGGAGACAGAAAGGAAAGTTGTGATGGACATGGTTTTAGATGGGAGCTTGCATTCTGTCATAGACCTTCAATTTATGTTCTCCTTTTTGCTAACCACAATATTCCACAACCTTAACCAGGTGTTTTAGTTGCCCATTCCCAACCATATTTTAGCTGCCATAACCACAATCTTGCCCTACCTTACCTATACTGTAAACTGCTTGTACATGTATTATAGAAAGTCCATCCATCTATCCATGTTTTTCTTTAATTAAATGCATGTCCATCATGAGCAAGGTACTCCAGATCTCCCTCTTTCCAACATCATTTCTCCTCCTGGGTTAGGTTAGGGATCCTAAAATGAGATAAATAATCCCTCCAGCATATTCTGAGTGCAGCCTGTAGCCCTCTACCAGTTCATGATCTGCCCAAAAAAACCTCAGGTACCCAGGAGTGTCTCGATAAGATACCCAAACCACCTTAACAGCCCCATTTTACACGAAGGAGCAGGGACTCTACTCAGAGCTCCCTCTGGATGTCTGAGCTCCTACCCTATCTCTAAGGCTGAGCCCAGACACTCTATGGGGGTCTGGGCTCAACCTTAGTCTGGGCGTAGATGAAGGTTGAGATGTAGGTCAACCAATAAATGGAAAGTTTTGTTCTTTGGCACCTAATAAGATCACCTCATCTCCTCCACTTACTGATGGTCCAACATTTAAAAGTCAGATAAAGGTAAGGCTTAAACAAAACAAAACACATGCACACTCACTTAACTAACTGGCAAAACAAAACCACAATGTACTAGTAAGTCCCGTATGTGAGGGTGAGGTATGACATGGATGGTGTGTTGAGCTGGGAGCAGGAGATTAAATGTGCTTCTCGCTAATCTGGTTAAATCTCCTCTGCATGACAGGTTTGTTGATCTGTAAATAAGCCTGCCCTGGAACACACATCACACATATTCAGAATGTACAACATAATCTAAAGTCTTCCTATACAACCACAGCCCAGCTAGAAAAGCTAAAGGGACATCTCAGCGTTTCTTGAGAGGTCACAGACATGAATCCATCAAACCAGACACATTTGCACATATGCTGACATGCCTCTGTGGTACAGTAAGAATGCAAATTCTTAGGAATCCAGAGATTTGTTATGTACAGACCCGTCTTTGTTGTTCTGTTAAAAGCACCTGTTATAACCACATTTCTTGTTCTGTCCATGACTCCATTTATTGTTCTTTACATAACCACATCTCTTCACAGTTCCATCATAATCTGATTTATTATCCTGTTCATAAGGTCTTTCTTTCTAGACTAGATTTCATGCCCATGTAGGGAGTGATCCTTGGAAGCATAATAATTTAATCTCATTAAGTCCTCAAAGGAGTTTGAGTATTAGTGTGTAATGTCTTAAATTAGACTACGTTTACAAGATTTAACACAGGGTTATGCTAGGCTTTTATCTGATGAGCTTCAGTCAGTTGTTAAATCAACACAGCGCTGCTGGATGTCATTAAACAGTGCCGACCTGGGAGCTGTGACGATTAGAAAGAAATGCTTAAACAAGTACGTGTTACGGGAAGACAGTATCTCACTTTGACAATGTGTGCCAGAAGAAATGCGCTTCATGGGACCTTAGCCCATTAAACTGTCAACCATTATGAAGCAATTCAAAAAAATCACATGGCAGCATATCTTAAAATCATTTCCGGTCACATGCTGGTACGAAAGAGAGAACAGTGACAGGGGCACACAATAAGCAGAGATGTATCTAAGCATGGCAACATTAGGCTGCTGGGGAGCCCTGGGCTAAAAATTTACTTCTAGACCCTGACACCACCTTCCCCATCCTGCCACCCTTTCTACAGTATCAATGTTTCCATTAAATACAGTGTATCTATATACACTGTTTAAAAAAAGTAAAGGGAACACTTAATCGCCATAGTATAACACCAAGTCAGTGCATCTTCAGGGATATCAGTCTGTCCATTAAGGAGGCACAAGTGACTGTGAATCAATTTCACCTGCTTTGGTACAAATGACAAGTGACAGCAGGTGCAATGGAGAAGCAAAGGAAGACAATCCCCCAAAAGGGAATGGTATTGCTCTCTCCTTATTCTTCCTGACTGATTCTTCTCTAGTTTTGTGTTTTGTTAGTGTCCTTCTGGTCACTTCTGGTAGCATAAGCCAGTACCTGCTGCCCCACCAGGTAGCAAAGGTAGTCCAGCTCCTCCCGGATAGCACATCCATCCTGGATGTGGTTGCAAGAAGGTCTGCTGTGTCTCCCAGTAGCAGAGATACTTGGAGACTGGCCGTTACATGAGGAGAGATGGACAGTGCTGTAGCAGGGCATCAACCCAGCAGCAGGACCTCCAGACCTCCAGCAGGCTGCTGATGTGCATGTTTCTGACCAAACCATCAGAAACAGACTTCATGAGGGTGGCAGGAGGGACCGATGTCCTCTAGTGGGACCTGTGCTCACAGCACAGCACCATGCAGCTTGACTGACATTTGCCAGAGTAAGACAGAATTGGCAGGTCCAGCATTGGCATCTTATTCTCTTCACAGATGAGAACAGGTTCACACTAGGCACATGTGACAGGTGTGAAAGAGTCTGACATGAACGTGATAAGGTACAAGGTACAAGGTTCAAGGTAGATTTATTTGTCATCTTTCTGAAACATGGTTTAAGGAAATTAAAGTTAACACTAAATCCTGCTACATCTTTTTGGCAAACATAACATTTCACGGTTGTTTGTGGGCTGCTGGTGGGTTTCAGGAGGTTTTTAACACTCTGAAAGCCAAGACTTTCTTTATTTGAAATTAGATGAAACATGAGTGTTCTAAATTTCATTGTAATTCATCAAACACCTGCAAAAAAAATCAGTCTGGAGCAAAGTGTGTGAAGGCAAAAGTGTCAAATGTACAGCCATGTAGATCTAAGGAAACATGAGAAACAGATGCTGTCAGCTTCTGTCTGTATGGATGTATGCCTGAAATTCACAATCATGTTTCAACAGAAGGTGCAGATAGAGGAGTCAGGTAAACCTACTCGTCTGTCACAGGGACAGTAAATCTTTACACAACACAGGACCACAATAACACTGCGGTGTGAGAAGACACAGACTTTTATCCTTTCAGCATCACACTAAATCACTACAAGCTCTGTACTACAGACACAATTATGCCTTACATTTAGCATTCCTCTGTGTGTGTGTGTGTGTGTGTGTGTGTGTGTGTGTGTGTGTGTGTGTGTCAGTAGCAGTCACAGTAATAGCTAAACTCTGTTGTAGGTCTGCATATCCCTCCAACAACATGGAAAGAGTCAAAAGTATGATATCATGATGTTGCTTTTTCAAAGAGTATTTTTTGACATGACCGTCAGTTGCAGTCATCAGTTCCTCACACTAAACACACACACACGTTGAACTGACACACTTCAAAAAGGGAAGTTACAATCCAAGCACCCACCTGCTTCTAAAAACTCTGCAAGGCCTCTGTAATTACAGATTTACAGCAGATGAAGCCCTCAATCATGTGGTTGGTCAGAGACTGCAGGGAGCCGTAACAGGCTGCTTTTAAAGCTACAGTACACACACATATACCTACTGACTGTGGTGTATGGCGGAGACAGGAATATATGCCAGAGCAGCGAAGAAAAACAACTGAGGTATTTTAGTCATTTCTCCCTTATGTCTTAGGTTGCAAAAGTCCCCAACAGTAGTTCAACATTATGATGTGTGAGAGGGATCGATATGTTGATATTGGCCTTGATGTTTGGCAGCTGTAAGAATTGCACTCACACAAATTGTGGACGAGTATTTAGGGGTGGAGCGTCAGGAGCTCGAGTGCATTGCCTCCTGGTACATGTAGACACTGCAGTAGGGGTTTTCCAAGAGGGAAAACTCAGATTCTGTCAATACAGCACACGCTGAGGGGATATCTCTAAATGTGTTATGTATTCCATTTGTTTCCAATTAATCATTCAGGCTAAATGACCAATAGGCCCACAGATGGTGTTGTTAAATGCTGAAATATTTCTTCAAAAAAAGCATTTAATCACACAGGCCCCTACAGAGTGAGCCTGCACTTTAACTACTGTTGACCACACGTTCTCAGGCAACACCACAGGTTCACAATAGCAATGAAATCTGTGTCCCATGTCTCCGGCTCTGTTCTTGCTCTCTCACTTCCCTCAGTAGTGTTCTACTGATGGAAAATAATTTTCAAAACCTTCAAAAAAAGAACACATCCAATTAAAGTGAGCTCCTGCCCTGCAAAGACCTCTTAACAAAGAAAAGGAGGTTTGGGTGAGTGTGGACCACAGGCCCCCTGCCTCTAAGCACTAACCCTGGCCCAAACAATTAGTGCTATTGCATCCGTGTAACAGAAACCAAGTCTCTTTCACTCCCTCTGTGCTCCTGTTTCACAAAAGAAATGAGAGAGATGAATAGAGAGGGAGGCCATTTTTTATTACAAACAACACTCATAACTCATAACAATCGTAATATCTGACAGGAAAAGACAACTTGTATGATTCGGAGCTCCAACAGAGTTTCTGTCCCTTCTCCCTTGATGTCAGTTTGAACATGTGTCGTTTGTTGCAGTTTCAGTGCAACTCCCCATAATGCAGAGGCCAGGTGACGCTTTATTCTCAGATAGATTTAGTCACCGCAAAGCAGTGTAACCCTAGCTCTATAAGCACAGGCAGAGCCCTCTACTGGACTCTATGGGTAATACTCTCTTCCGTCATGAGCATGTTTAACAGGCCTAAGATGTGAGGCCAGTAGACAGATAATAATATGGTCCAGTAAAGGACAGAGAAATAATAAAGCACACAACAGGTGGTGTGTTTCCTTCTCCTGCTTCTGTCACACTTATTATGTCTAAACACACCTGTACTTTAACCACATTCTACATTTCACATATTTCTCCATAAACCTAGGTCACAAATTAACATTACCCAACACATGAAAACTCTAGCTGTGTTCAAAACCATCCCCTCGTTCACTCACTCACTATTCACTATGTAGTGTGTATTAAATAGTGCACTATATAGGGAATAACCAAATGAGATTTCAGACACTACGTTGGAATTTTTTTTCCCCGGAAATATATACGACAGCATTGCATTGTGGTAGACACAAGTTAAATGTAGTGTACAACATATGTACACTCAAATTTGCTGTGCATTGTGGGCATTTTATAATGCACTATATAGTGGATTAAATTAACAGCAGAGAATTCGAACACCACTACAAAATGAACACACTATATAGCGCACTATATCTGTGACAGGGGACAGTTTCAGACACAGCTTCTGTCTCTCTAATAAGCACTTTTTCAAAAGTCCATGTTTCTATTATTGCTTATATACACATGAAAGTAAATACAATACTTCCAAGTATCTTTGGTCTACAGCTCTGAGCTTTGTTTTAACAAGATTCTAAACAAAACTACAAAGAAATAATGAAGCAGGCAACAAGTGTTTCCTTTTCTGGCTTCTGTCATATTGGAGATGAAAGCTGAATACCAGCTACACCAGACCCAAAGGGTTAGGGCTAGGACAACATTTAGTTGGGGATATCAGATAGTGTGTGTTTCAGGGTGAAACCTCAAAGCAATGCCTCGATAATAGTCCTGCTATGCCAATTGACTTCATGCCTGAGTGAAGAAAAATTTCCATAAGAGGAAACTAACTTTACAGAAACCAGCGTGCTATTCACACTGTCTGTCCTCCCTCACTGCTGTACTTTTTATATGGCATTCTCTCGATCACCGTAGGTGGGCAGTCACACTCTCACAGACTCTGTGTTTAAAGGAGAACAGAACATTTGTAGTTAGCTGGAGGAAACCAACTCCTTACAGCAAATTATGGGTCCAAACCAAGCATAGTGGTTTCTCTCCTGGATTTGAGTGTGTCTGTCCATGTATTAAGATACCTGTCTCTGAGATTTCTGCATTAACCCCAACACAGTCAAGGAAAATACAGTTTGCACACCGAATTTCCATGTTAAGATTTGACCAATAACAAATGTCTTTGGGGTATGCCTACGGTAATAGCAGGTGTAAATGAACAGACTGGGATCAGATGTCATTATGCAGGTAATGTTTACAGATGGAAATCACGGAGATAAGCCAGGTGGAAATGGAGTATTTTGGGCAGGTACAGTGCCTTGCAAAAGTATTCACCATTCTTGGCGTTATTATTGGCCACATTTTTCCCCACTTTGCAAAAAGTGATTTAATCGTGATGAGTGGAATGTTCAAAGTTTCATATATTTTTCTTGAACCCACTCCTGATTTGTACTTGTCCAGAACTTTGTCCTTGACCTGTTTGGAGAGCTACTTAGTCTTTGTGGTGCCACTTGCTTGATGATAAACCGAGCCTGGTAATGCTGCACACTTTGGGTCTTTTCAGAACAGATGTATGAGATTATGTGACTCATCGGTTGTAATGAAACAAAAAAGGAAAAATGCCGAGGGGGGTAAATACTTTAGCAAGGCACTTTATCTCAAAACCTGAGAGATGAAAGGCAGAACTATCCATGTGGTAAGATTCCACAGGTGGTCGGTTAAAAAAAAAGATGAAGTAATTTAATAATTTAAATAGACCCTTTAATCATTTTATGCTTTTTTTCCTTCTTTTTTTTCTGTTACATATTTACTGAAAATTAACGAGGACAGCACAAGCCCCCAGGAAGTGCGCCATGCTCTGATGCAAAATTTACAAAGTGGCCAAAAATTACAGCAACACGTGATGCACACTGGCCCAGAAAGACTTTTCTCCGTTTGCTTAACATTGGGAAAGAGACCTCCTTAAATCACTGGATAATTTTTTTTGAGCCATATTGACTTTTCAGAACGCATTTTTAAATAACCATTATTTAAAACATTAAGTCCTAAAGACGTAAAATGCGCCATTTTCCAAATATAGAGGTATTTCTCCAGACATAAAATGAACTCGCATCGGACCCGCGGGACTCCACTGCGTGTACGTGCATGTAACTCTTGGAGTCCCTGACACTACACAGACTTCCTGCCAGCGCAACAGCGCCGAAACACTGTTAGCACAAGCTTTTTAGCAGCAGCAGCAGCTCACATCCAACATTAGCCTTAAAACTACCCCGACATACTCACACCAAAAAGACTTGACTCTGTGGTTAACCCCATTATAACCACTATCCCTGTAATGCTACAGTTAGCGCTTCATTTGTATTGTCATCTGGAGACCCAGTGTGCAGCATGGAGACCCTCCTCACTGAGCTCACTGGCTGCTGCCCTCGGCCTCTGCTCAGGCACTCTCTCTCTCGCTCGCTCTCTCTCTCTCTGCATGCATGTGCATAAACATGCAGTGTGATTATACAGACATGTCATACATCAAATGTAACCTTATGAGTCAGGTGTCCCTCTGTCTGCCTCTGTTCATAGAGACTTCAGTCCGCAGTGCAGTGCATATACTTCACTGATATACACTGGGCTTCATTATCTCTCTCTCCCTCCCTATCTGTCATCCTCTCTCCACACATAGTTGTTTAGGCTACTACACATGTAGTTTACACCTGAGTAACGACACTTTAGATTTGACACTAAGTTCAAAATTTTTAATAGAATTTTAGTCTTTATTTGGTAAGTTTTTATTTTCATGTTACCATTAACAATGAATTTAAGACTGAAAGTGATGGGGTGCCCGGTGGATCAGTGGATAGAGCAGGTACCCTATGCACAAAGGCAGTGTCCTCGCCACAGTGGCCACAGGTTTGATTCCAGCCTTGGCCCTTTGCAGCATGTCACTGCCCACCCCCCTTCACGCTTAAGCTTTCCCACAATTAAAGGCATAAAAGCCCCCAATAATAATGACTTAAAAGTCATTTTACTGTCACATACTGATATTTATTATATGTATTTGTACTGTTGGATTATATGGAGACAGGGGGTGTTGAGGGTAGGCTCTCTATCAATACCCCAGGAAATCTCCCGATTGAAAAAAATCCATATCATGCATCTCTAGTGCTTGCAGCTCCTTGAGGCAGAGAGAGGCTGCTTTTATTGAAGGCTTAGCGGAGAAGTTGTTGAGGTGTTCATACACAGCCCTGGCTCTGTCAATGGGAAAAACAGACCGAGCCTCACGACACTACCTCGGCTACTCTCATCTGCAAGGACCAGAGCTACACCAATCACAGACTCTCTTAAAGTTTTAAATAATGTAAAGGGGTTGTATTGAAAAAAGCGTTGTCCTCCAAGCATCCTCACAACCACCTTGAAGTGACCTTGCACCACTGGCTGAGAACAAAACACAGAGAGTCCAACCTGTGGCTGCTGCTGGTTATTAAATGAGGCAGCTGGGAAAAACAAGGTGTTGTAAGAGGTACGTACAGTATGCTCCTGTGGCCTGATAATCTGATCAGCTAGTCCTCTCAGTCCTCTGACACAGTGATATGAAGTTCCCCTGGTCTGTGTGAAAGCTGGTTGACATAGCATTCATTTGTAATGTCTCACATGGTCAAGATGTGTTGTATTGTGAGAGGAGGGGCGAATCATATTTCTAAAGTAGTAAAACTTTTCCTGGAGACTGCAGAAGGCATTGTGGGAGTTGTAGGGTCATAGCCAGATTGTTGGTGGCAGTGAGGGGTGCAGGAGCGACCATCTTCTCTTAAATGCAGTTTTGTGATTTTGTGATTTTTCTTTGGCTGCACTCTTTCAGCTGCTTTAATAACACAAATAGTAAAGTCAAGTAGTAGCTTAAATATATCACAGGAAGCCAACCAATCCAAACATTTCTTTGTCACGTGAAATCACAAAATATGTTTTCACTGAAATGCAATCAATGTGAAAGATTCTGAAAATTCCCAGATGAAAACATGTTTACATCCATGCTGATCACCAATAGTAATACAAGAAACGTGGCAGTATTATAATCTGATTCATAATGTCACAGTAATAGGGTGATCCTATACTTATGAAGCGATTGTCCTGTTGAGACTGAACCCAATGGTTTTTACAATTTTATGAATTGAATTATCACTTGAGACAAGTTTATCATGGTTTTATTAGTATTCGAATTACTAACAGGGAACCAACTAATCAAATGCTATAATCACAGCTGACTGATAACAATTATGCTATTGTTGCTCGGCAACCAGAGGCTGCCTTCAACACCCTGCAATCCATCTTGCCGAATTCAGACAAAAAGCAATAGAAACCATGCACTTGTCGCCTGACTGCATATCTGCCCCGTCCTCAAGGGGTTAAATATTTTAAGGTCAATCCTAGAAACATCTGTGAAAAAAACAGGACTTTACACTTGTTACCAATCCGATTTGTTTCCCAACACACTTTGTATGTTATCATTACATTTGGTTCACATGGCTATTAGAACACACCCAAAAGACATATTTATCATGTTTACCATGTTTAACATTGGTTCACTAAATTGCTTTCTCTTACTACTGTCACTGATCTTCTGCACAGGCAGGTGTAAATCTTTACTGGGCCATGAATCTAACATTAGACAGATTTGGACACTTCACTCAAGTTTATTGATCGTGTGACCACAACAGTCACAGACCAGGGGTGCTCTTTATCAATGCCAAGTAGGCATAGGCCACTGTCAAAGCAAATTTCGGAATAATAAAAACAAGCTTTATGGGAGAATGTGCTGTCCTTCAGGGAAACTCTGACCCACGCATTTACACATAGAACACTCTGGAGAAATGAGAAACAGCAACGGCAGTGGCAGAAGGATGAATGTACTTCAAGAAATGCTTTGACACTGATACCATTATCTAAAATCAACTGAAATATTACCTCTTATGATTACACTGAGGAGTTTCCTGGACACACACACACACACACACAATAGTTATCAAGTCTTGCCTCTAATGTGCCAAGATATGTGTTTGGACAGGCAAGTCTGTCTGGGTGTGTGTGTGTGTGTGTGTGTGTGTGTGTGTGTGCAGATGTATCATTTTGAGATCAGATGTTTCCAGAGCACGACATGTTCTTTTCCCTCTCTCGACAGCTCCTTGTCTGCACCGATTTTGCTTAAAAATGAACTAATCACTGCTGAGGCATTCTTGGCCTGTTGCATAAAGGCCCAACAACAGCTTCACACACACACACACCTGAAGCTAAAAAATTTCCAGCAGTGTTCCATATTGCTCTGTGCCGAGTCTGCTCTGCTTGAATAGTGAGAATCCACAGAGAAGATATCCAGCTGTAAACAGGCTCCATGTATCTCAGGAATGCCCTGACTGGAAACTGAATTCAGAGTAGTTTAGGTGTACAAAAAGTACCTGCCATTGCTCTAAATGGAAAGGACAGGAGGCCCTCACCTCAAGACAGAGACCTCTCTATATTAGAGGTTCAGAACAAAATGTCTATTTCTCCCCTTACAATGAGCCCTCCACTTAAGTTGGGCAGCATCACGGTATTACGGTATACCAGGGTATTTAGGAATCCTGAAGGTATGTTTTTCAATACCTTAACAAAATAACGGCGCTCCTCTTTCTATTAAACTCATTGTATGTTGTGCACAGCACGCACCACCAGAGCTCAGTCTCCGGTCTCTACTGGTGGAACACACAGCTGAGCTAAAAGACACAGTGACACCTAGTGGTGGAGGGAAAAGTTACAGGTCTGTAAACAGCAAAAGTAAAGATAAATCACAGAGAAAAACAGCATATTTTTCACATCTAACTTGGTGAATTAAGAGTTTATTTCTACCATACCAAAGCTGGTGATTGTTGGAACTGTACATTTGCTACCTAGTTTACTAGCACAAGTAACCAAGGCAGTTTGGGTGAGTTTAATTTTGTTTCTGTAGAGTTTGAATGAAATGCGTTTTATTTTGAGTTAACATTGTCAGTCTTCTGTGAACAAAAGAAAGTTGAATTCAAAAGGAGTACAGTTGTATTTCTCTAATAATACAATACAGAAAATAGGTGTGAGAATATTTCTCTTAACATTTTAAGGCTTTCTGTAGTGTATTGATTAGTCTGAAAAGCTGAAAATGAGTAGCACACCCTGGGGTGGCTAGGGTTGGGGTGTTAGCACCTAACACTTATACCATCATAAGTGTACACCCTACTGAAATTCAATGAAGGTATGAAATATTACACACCGCCCAAGCCTACCCTCCACTGAATCTTCTGAATCTGCTAAGTATGAAACATTCAGTGCCAAATTAAACCTATATTGATATTTGAGTGACATTTTATTTATTGCCTGATATAGCACTCCAATGTAAGAATACAACTCTCTATATGCAGAAAAAAAAAACATTCAACCATCAATAAATCA